>NW_011351320.1:0-11065 GCF_000735185.1 Notothenia coriiceps | reverse complement strand
AGTAGCAGAGACTCCGGTCTGTGATGTGCAGCTGTTATATAATATACAATACATTTTTGAAAAACATTTGATCAACAAAAAAGGATTTGGTCAGGATCTAGAGTCAGTGTGTAGTTTATTAATTAATCAATGCTCTCTACATTAGGAAAACACATACCAGTGTACCAGAGGGAGTCACACACAGCTGTGCCTAGATAACCAAACAAATTGACAAGATAACCAAAATCCTTGAATCTACACACAGCAAATAAACTCAAATGACACAACGAGATGTAAAAAGGAGATCACACATATAGTCGATATAAAACTGGCCGCTTCAATCTGAAGAGCAACTAAAACAAAACACGGGAGTGTATCTTGTTCTTGTGAACACTAATGTTATCCACAGCATACACAGAGACCACAAAGTTCTTAAAACTAGTTGCTAAAACAAAACACGTTACTGTACCTTGTTAGCTAATGTTAGCTAGCTGAGATTAACGTTAAACATTGCACTCATATTACTCACTGAAACCTTGTAAAGCCGGTCCCGCATGCTGGCTCTTACAGAACCGACTAACTCCCCTTTCGTGTATGTAGAGCTCTCAACATGCCCAGACTTGTAGTGATTTTCACCTCGTTTTATACTTTTTCGCCTCATTCTGAAAGAAACGGGTGAAATTTGCTAACGTGACGGCCATCTTTGTGATGGTGACGCGTATTGTGCGAGACCAGAGACCTGTAGTTCACTGAGCGGTTTCACACAAAAAAATGTGTAACTTCACAGTTTTACGACACATTTTAATTTTTTTGACTTGCAAAATGTTCTTTTAAATTTGACAAACATCATATGTGTCATCCGTGGCACAATTCAAACGGGATCGAAGGATGACTTTTCTCTCTCCATTGACTTCAATGTATAATTTTCCGCTTCCGGGGTCCCGTGGGTCGGAAGTAGATGGGCGGGACTTCGCCTCTCTTTTTCAGAAATAATCCTTGATTTGGTTTAGAACAGGATGGTGTTTTATCACAGCAGAATTTAACTTTATCTCCGGTAGAATTCTGATCAGGCATTAGCTCCGCCTCCTTTTTTTTTTCAAGCTAAGGACCCAAAATCCGCGTTTCTCTAACAGGGCTTCAAAAGAGGGGTATGGGCAGTATGAGGCATGGCTACAATGGGTGATCTGTTNAAAATAGCTTCTCACTGTTCTCAGGTCAAATATTTATATGTGATTAAAAATGCGATTAATTGCGATTAATTAATTACAAAGCCTGTAATTAATTAGATTAATTTTTTTAATCGAGTCCCGGCCCTAGTTTTATTTATTTCAAAGTGGGCCCATTTTAATTATATTTGTTTTACTTCAAATGTGCAGAGGACTCCCCAAGTGCTGTGTTTAATTTATTTTAAAGCAGGCCTGTGTATTATTTTTAATTCTCCTTATAGGAGTTCTTTGTTTCTTATTAGAGGTTAACAGTTTTATTTAACGTAATAAATAGCCTAATAAATGCAAAAAAACTAGTTTTTGTCTGATATAACAATAAATACAACTTTATTTGCTATCAAGCTATGAAATATGTTTTGCGGCTCCAGACAATTTCTTTTTGGAAAAAGGAGCAAAATGGCTCTTTTGGTCAAAAAGGTTGCAGACACCTGCCCTAGTGCTACTTCAGTGTTTACTTCAGACTTTACAGTAGGCTACTTCAGAGTGTTTAGCTATCTGCTGATGTGTGCTACAGGCTTAGGGGCTTGGATACATATGCTCACATGTATTGTTCAGAGTTGTACCACGCTCACATCCTGAGAAAGCAGCAGCAAATGAAGAAGCAGTTTTGCTTATAGAACTGGCAGTTGGGAGTAAGCTTTGTGTTCTATTGTGTAGCTAACAGCTAACAGGAGCTTACATGAGCTCATATCTGTCTGTTATCCTGGCAGTACTCCACTGACACACTTCTGGTGTTTGGCTGACAACCTGACCTCTGAAAAACACCTTCTATCTCATCTAAAATCTAAAATGTGACCTACGCTCTCAGCTTGGAGACAGCCCAGAACAAAAGGTAAAGAGAAATGCATTGAAGCTCTTCATGCGTTTACACCTTTTGAGTAGCATGGTGGACAAAATCTGACAGGTCTGTACCGAATAAATTCACTGTGGCGTAGGGAAAAATGACAACCCTCATTGGTATTGCCTCTATTGTTAAAAAATCCCTTTTTTGTGTATTTAAATCTAAATGAAAGCATCCCTCTGTGCTGTATTGTGTAATGAGCCTCGGAGATCATGCATACCAAACAGATCACCCATTGTAGCCATGCCTCATACTGCCCATACCCCTCTTTTGAAGCCCTGTTAGAGAAACGCGGATTTTGGGTCCTTAGCTTGAAAAAAATAAATANAAGCCGTCGCGCTGTAAAAAGCACGACCAATCATCTGAGCCGGCCCGGCTAAAATAACTGGATGGCCTACCTGCCTGTCAGCCTTCCATCTGTGCACACATTTATTGTGTGCACAGATGGAAGGCTGACAGGCAGGTAGGCCATCCAGTTATTTTAGCCGGGCCGGCTCAGATGATTGGTCGTGCTTTTTACAGCGCGACGGCTTCCAGAGATTAATTTGTGTATGTATTTGTCAAAGCATTTAATATATTCATTGCTATCGGGATGTTAAGAGTATTCCATGGAATATAACAAAAAATGTTTTCTGAAATAAATTACATACCCCATTGAATTATGACTGAAGATCGTCAGCTGTCTTCCTCTCCCGTGTTGTTCCTCGATACGTCAAGGCTGCAGCACCTTTGACAACTTCTCTCTACATATCAAACATACCGGTAAACCAGCATCGTCTGCTGCGAAAGCATATAACTCTGTCCACGCATAATTAAATCCTTTGTTCCTCCGGTACTTTTCTTTGATTTATCCATAGTTCGCTCATCGAGCCGGGGGTCAGGTTATTCACCCGCAGGAAAAGGCGCTGGCACGGGACCGTAGCAGGATGTGAAGCATATTTTAGTTGACCTAATTAAAACCGTTTTGTTTTATATTTATGTGTCACAGTATCACCTCAAAATACAAGATACGAAACATTTTCAACCATGCAACAAAATATAAATAGTCCTACAAATACTTTTATTTTATTTCCTTCTTATTTTTGTCTAAACTCAAGGGAGCCAGACCAGAGGGCTTAAAGGGCCGCATGCGGCTCGAGGGTCGCGGCTTGCCGACCCCTGCACTAGGGTATGATATGTTGCTTTAGCAATGCCAATGACATCACATAACACGCATGGGCAATTGGGACTGTTAACTTTACAACATTCAAATCTATACTTCCTTTTATTCATTTTTAACACAGAACGAATATTGCAATGAGTTAGATTTGACTATAGTGCAGTTGTAAGTGTCAATGCTCACTTGTGTGTCCATTTATCAAAGAAAGTGTTTAAATGTGATTCATCTGTTTGTAGTAAAATTAGTAGTGACACATTTAACAATAAAAAGTGTCTGTAACATTCATGAAATGTAATGAATATTACCGTATAGAATTTTACCTACATGAACTATACTACTCACCAACTAAGAGTTTCCATGACAGGCCGATTGAACAGGATGAAAGGAGATATTCAACAATGTTGTTCCCTGGCTTGCTTGACAGGAAAATGGCTGCAAACCTTTGAATTGATCATGTGACTCAGAACAACCAATTCGATTTCAAAGTTCCAAAAAAACAGGCTGCATTTTAATAAATATTCTAGAAGAGTGGCTATTAACAGAACAAAATGGAACAAACTGCATTATTTTACAATTTGTATTTTAGTGGATGTTATCAGGTTGAAGTCGTATTTATCCTTACTTGACTTGTGCTGAATAATATAAATTATTTAATTTGCACACATTTTATCATTTTAGAATTTCTCTGCTCTGTAATGTTTGTGCCGATTTAATTTAGGAGTGCAATAAATGATCTCCAAATTTAAACAAAATTACACAAATTAAAGAACATGTATTTCAAAGGGAGAGTTACTTTTATTTTCATCCTTTCAGCTGTTATTTCCCTATCAGATGTTTTGACTTGTTGTCTCTTATTTTCTTTGAGAGATAATTATGTATTTTCACTTATTATAGTAGCCTATTCTTCTTGGCATTTTGACATGTTTCCAAGCTGAATGCAGAACATAGTCAAAACAGTTAATATATAGTATTCACACGTGATATATAATTATACTGCAGTGGCCTTTACGAATATAGACATTGCAATTTAAGTATGCTGCTTGGATATAAAATGTGAGATGTTTTTCAATCAATTCATGACATTATTTCCACATATAAAAGAGCTTTCTAAAACACATGGTTTATTCAGTGTTGCAGAAAATGCCTCCGTCTATTGCCCCTACAAAAGTCCCACCTTTCCAAATGACCTCATTACCTCATTACTACAGTAAATAATATTGTGTTCACATTACCGGGTAGGTCAATTACATTTAAATTGTAACGCGCAGAGAGTCTTATGTGGGGGACATTGAGGCAGGGGCGGACTGGCCATTGGGAATACTGGGAGTTTTCCCGGTGGGCCGGTACCGAAGTGTGCCGGTCGGACAATTCACTATTACCCCCAAGCCCCCCTACCCCCCGTTGACAATTGACTAGCGGTAACGAGTTGGAACGGTCGAGTTTCCCGGGCTGATTTTTAGTCCCAGTCCGCCCCTGCATTGAGGACAACATATTGGGGACAGTGAGGACAACATGGCTCCTTACATCTAACTTTTAGTAAAACAAAAAAGAAGAGACAGTTATGCCGATTGCACACAGCTGAAATCTGAACTGAAAATCATTATATCAATCAATCAATCAATCAAAATCCCAGGGGCAAATTAAGTTGCATGACAGTTGCACCATTGTGAAAAAATACACACATATGGCTCAGCGTCTGAGGCAGGACATAGGCCTACCCCACAGCATAGGGACATCTGAAGACTCAGGCTCATGGTGAAGACATAATATAGACTCAGGCTAATGGTGAAGACATGGTGAAGTTCTCGATGCAATCTTCAGCCTAAACAGTCCGGAAGCCATCAAAGGAAACGCTTGAAAGTTTTTATTGGAAATGTTGCCCAAACAGTCCGGAAGCCATCGATAGAAATTGTTATCAGTTATAGTATATCCTGGTGCAGCCTATTTAAGTAAAGCACTAAACTACAGTCCAGATATGCTGTCTAACTCCTGGCTAACGCCGTCAGCTTGGCCATTATTAGCCAGTGATCTTACATTGCCTATGATGAGAGGAAATAGAAACGGCATATATCTTCCTTTCTCCATAAATGTGGACCAAGCTCCTTCAACGACTCTTCAGTTTACCCTCTGTGTCCTTCTACAGATTTCAGTGGGGACAGCGGTTTCACCAATCACAATGCTAGCCGGCTTTAGCGCGATTAGCTTATCCCTGGTGTAAACATGTCAACATTTAGCAATGAAGTACTAGCATATTCAAGAGGGGAGAGAGAGACTTACACCTGATCCTCGAAGTACACCAGTGCTTCCCTTAAATAATAATTGCATGCCCGAAGCTTTGGTTACAGGTGTTTGGGGTTCTGATTAGGACACCGGTGGGTTTTCCTGTCTACAGCCCATCATACACAGCATGGAGTGCCTCTGGCAAAGAATAGACAGTGACCTGCAGTGACAGCAGTGGTCCAACATAGAGTAGATAAGACTCTCAAACCCTGATTTTCATCATCCCATTGATCATATGAGTCAGACTCTAAGGCCGCGGGCTAAATCCGGCCCCTTGGAAATGTTGATCCATCCCGCATATCAATTTGGGTACTCAATACATTTGCCTCAAACTGTTGTACCTGAAGATGAAGTGATGAACTAGCATGAAATAAAATATGTCAGGTGTTTGGAAGTAAGCCCATCTTTGTGGCTAAAGACCATGCCAGCATGAATATGTCATATTTACATCTGTGAAATACATGTGAGTTAAGCTTGACTGCAAAGTTTATTTCATTTTTTAGGGTGTTTATGATTATTACAGACACATGCCATTAATAAATAAATGTCAAATAAACAATTTGATGTTACTTTTTTAAGGGTTTAAGGTAGACTAATCTGTATGCAGGAAGGCTATTTGGGGAATGGAACAATATGATATAAATAAAAGCATGTCAATAAACAATTTGTTCCCCTTGATGGGATTCTTATTTCCTAGTTTGGCTTTTGTTGAAATTGAATTTGACACACCTGCTTTAGAGGTTAAGGAGAGAGCTTTTTCTCCCAAATCCTCTCCTCTCTTCTGATGTGATTGTTCCTGTTGCTATAAATAAACTCCACTTCTGAGACCTTAAACTGACTCAGTCTGTCTTTGTACTCGGGACGCCAGAGATGAAAGCATCTTGAGAATCTTTTATTCCTTTTCTTGTTTGTGGTCTGAAGCTTAGCTAACACAATACGTGTTCTTAGGACAATCCCACAAGTCATCAGCACAGTCTGAACTGTGAGCACCACAGGGCTACAGCAAGGGAAGCTGGTTGGCTACCTTGTCGAATAAGAGACACGGCAAACCCAGCCCAATGGAAGATAATCTGCAGCCATCAGGGAGGTCTGCGCCAGTGAATTGAATTAGCTGTTTGGTAATAAAAAGCTGTCACTGTGATTGGTGGCTTAGGCTGGCATTCTTGATGAGAATATAAATTAATTGAAAAAATGAATCAATATTATTCCATTTAACTTTAAAGTATTGAAAATAAAGATAAATATTCTTAACAATAATTGACGTAGTTGCATCTAAAATCTCCAGGTTTACCTAATTCTCAATCTGAATGGAAAGATGGTGGAAGATGAAAATAGCTTTGTCTTTGGCTAGTTTTCAGTCGTTCTCATTAAAATATGTGCCGGAAATATTGTCTTATTGTAAAAGTGTCTATTTAATAAACCTTTTCTGCAGGGTTTGGACATTTCTCATACTGTTCTCCAGCACAAAGTAAGGTTGCAATTGCATAAATCATGTCACAAGTTCAGAATTTGATAAATATTCATACTGTAGGTGCGAGTCAAAACTTTTAGTAAACACCAGCAAGAAAGTTTGATTTTACAAAGCTAATGAGCAAAATAACTAGCAAGATGTAATAGAATGTTTTCATTAGTCAGTCAGCAAGGGACAAAGTAGAGGTTTTGGGATAAGTGCCGCAGGTCATTTAATTCCTCCCCGCTGAAGGTTTTACATGTAAGTGTAAAATCTCAAGCCATCTCTTCTCTAATGAACACTGGACCATGCAGTGGTATAAGCATATTTGAGATTGCAAGTGGAATGTACATTTATGCTGCAATGCCGTGGCTCTGCAAACAGGCAGAATATAAATATTATTATCGTTCATAAAGATTAAAGTCTGAACTTCTCTTTTCCATTGAGATAAAACGTTTCACTTTTACACACAAACAGCCCAGGGATGTTGTGATTACATCAACTGGCATTTCTCTGCATGCTCTTTGTTGTCCATGCATATTGTAGATATAGGAGAAACCTTTGATGGCTCCAACAAGACATCAAAAAGTCACTGGAATCAGTACACTGAAGACTGAACATGTTTTGAATCGTTTCTATTTTTAGTGGTGAGGCTTCCTATCAGACTGTTATTGTCCAATGGAACATGAATGATCTCTTTCTCCAGCGCACAGTTTAACCTCATTTGGCATTTGGCCTGAATGACATACAGTCAGTGTAATGAAACAGAAGCTTTGGGCATCTGAGGATGTTTGTGCCTGTTCTTGTGTGCATGTTTTTTTGCATCTTTATACATCATCAAGTCTCTCTGAGTATGTGCATGTGCATGTGTCTGCATAGGGTTTAGCCTTAGGTCAGGCTGGGCTGTATGCCAGCAACATCTGCAGGGGTCTTGTGAGAGTGTTGAATGGCGAGGCAGCTGAAGATACCTGATCAGTGTGATGGATGCCCGTGAGCCTGGTGCACACACCGACATGCACACCTGCCGCCTGTGCCCCACTTATTGAACCCATGAATCAATTTAATGAGTGGAGGACGGGGTCAGGACTTCAATAAACACCCCACCAAGCTTTCAGATGTAATGTCTGCCCGATGAATGATGCTGTATGTTCAACAAATGGCCATCGCAAAAAACACTTACTCTGTAAAGTGCAAATGGGTTTTGAAGCAATCACCATGTACAGTACATGCTGTTTGCTGGATTAGTTTCACAACTCGTGCTTATGCATTTCCCGCAACTGCAAATTAATTCAAACTAAGAGTTGAGTATAATCCAGCTGTGTGCCTGGGTGCGTCTGAGTGTGTGTGGTGGTGTGAGAGAGTGAGACTTTAGAAAGAGAATCAGACATCTTCCATTGGTAATCAATACTGCATCAGTGACCTGAGCGTTAGCTCTGTGATTCATCCCATTTAGAGCCACAGGGTTGGCTGTCTGACGGAGACAACTCCATGATTTCCCTCTGGATTTAGCCATGGTAAATCCCACTCGCTTTACGTGGCCACTTCTACATCTACATAGTTAGTGATTCCTAATGCCATTAACCTGCAGAAAACTTCCCTAAAACCTTTTTTGTAAGTCGAACAGCTAGACAAGCTTTAGAATTGGTGCATCCTGTTTGTGTTTGGATGAATCTTCCAGCGCAATATCAGAAAAGTAAATCACTGTCCACCATCTGATCTTCATATGTTGGGTTTATAAACACCCTCACCTGATTTAAACACGAACGGGTCTAATCACAAGGTCAACAGGAGCGCCCAGGACGCAGGACAAAGGACGAATGGTTGCTATTTAGATGTCTGTGGTAGCGGCATCCCAGTAGGGAATACATTTTTCTTCATCCACTGGGGACGCAGGGGCTAATGGAGCATGAGAGTGGCAGTTCCCCCGGAGTTGTGTAGCTGAGTCACGGCCCCGTTTGGTGACGAGCTGCAGGCAGCAGTTGTGTGAGACTGAGACCAAGAGGGCATGCTGTGAGAGTCTGGGCCAATTCAGGGGTAAACATCAGTGGCAGTAATTGGAGAACAACACAGCAGGGAATTTCATACATTCCTGATCCGAGAAGTCGACAATATCCTGACTCTGGACTTTTGGAGTTGAAAAGCACTGATTGTCTGTGTCTTTTCAGTCCTTGTGTGGAATGTGCTTTGCTCCCCATGATACATATTTAGCATTTATTTTACAAGTGAAGATTGCATCCATTAAATGAGCAAACAACTCACAGAGATTGTCTTCGGATCGGGATGCCTAGGGAGTATGGTGCAGGGGTTGTACATGTTAATACAGATGTAAATTAGAAGCTTGTTTGAGGCTAACACCCCAAGCTGTTGCTGTCCATCACTGTTTCTCTAATTCAGTGGAGCTCCAGTAAAGCTATCAGTCCTGTATTCGTAATTAGATTGAATCAATAGCATTAGTCATCCATTACAGGTGTTTAAAGGTGTCCTTTTCAATACGAACATCTGTCCTTGTGTTCTTCTTTTTGCATTAGCTCTTTGTGTTAAAGGTGTAAAGGCAGCACATGGAGCTTTAGGTAACATGGACACATTTCAAATGTAACACAATCCTATAGGATACCTCTCAATGCTGCCTTTGTGAAGCTCATAATGTTTTTTCTTTGAGGCTCTTCCACAGAGATATGGCTACTTTATGGTAATTCCTAAAGCATAGATTGTGCTGTTATCATGTTTCTTTGTTATGCCAATGAGCTGCGGGTGTGAGACGGAATGACAAAGATTGTATGTGCATAACCATTGCATATAGAGTACAGCAGGAACAAAAATGCTGCAAACATACATAATCTACATCTGTGGATCCAGTTTGATAACAAAACGACATGATTATACATAGACACACAGGTGTTTTACTAAACTTGCAGGGAAAGTACAAGGTTAGCGATGGGAGCGACAGTGTGGTTCCGCTGAGGTCTCTTATCAGTGTCTGCTCCTTATCACTCAGCCACACAGCAGCAGAAACACACAGAGACTATTTTAGCTTCACCACAGGACAAGAAATGATCTACATCAATGTTTGTTGCATGACATTCTGCTGTGTTGTTTTTCTGTGCTTGGATACCAGATCAAATTATTTACAGACAAGCAAAGACAACATAAAATACTCAGAAACATTGTCTCCAACAATGTATTTGTTCTTCCTTCTGGCCATCAAATACACTATTTGTATTGTCAATTTTCATTCAGTTGTCATAGCCCTGTGATCATGATGGGATTTGTTGTCCAAATATTGCAAAAACCCACGCAATCTCAAAACAGAACTTGAAATTTGACATTTCTGTTAACCTAAAAAAATGAAAAGTCTTTAAACATAGCCTACTACCCAGCTAACACGCCACGTTGCCACCACGTGGCCTAAAAGTGGTAGTTTGGTGGCACTGTGCACAACGTGGTAGCCACGTGGCCCCAACGTTGTGGTTCACCACAAGCACCCGTCTAAGTGGGCACAACGTGGTAGCCACGTGGCCCCAACGTTGTGGTTCACCACAAGCACCCGTCTAAAAATACTGATTTGTTTAATGTTATAGATTTATTTATTTATTTCCTTTTTGTCAGAATATGAGTTTGAAGGATAGTAATTTGTGCAAAAAATATTACTTGGGTGGTTTTACAAAGAAAATACCACGTTGTGGCCACGTTGAAATATAACGTATAAATACCACATTGTGGCCACGTTGAAATATAACGTTTTCCTTTCCATGCAAGTGGGTGCACATACATATGATTTGTATGCAAATAGATGGAGTCTACTCTATTATGTAGTTGAATATTGTTCGTCCATTTGTTGCTGTTGATGTTTATAACTGTATATGCTCTCACCAGCCTAAGAATTCAACCAATCACGGCAAATTTCGTTCGCGCCTTTTCTCAGTGTTCTGGATTTACCACTTCACATCCTGGTCGATCCATACGCATACAAATTATATAGTCCCTCAAATATCCATCTATTCTCCCAGAAGATGGGATGTATTTTGCAAAACAGACAGTTATTCGATCGTTTTTCCCAGTTCGACACCCTTTCCTGTCCCTCGATGCCCCCACTAGCGCTGGTTAAAATTAATGCCGTTCAGCGACCGACA
>NW_011351319.1:69895-78166 GCF_000735185.1 Notothenia coriiceps | reverse complement strand
ATAAGAGGAACACAAATTACCTTATGCTCTTAAGCAGTATTAGAGATGCTTTCAAATATCAAACTTCACACAGGCCCAGTATAGAGAAACACACCATTTTTCCTGGCAGCCTTTTCCAGCCATTTTGAGCTATGTTCCACATCTTTACTCAATAAAACGTTCACATTGCATAATTCCAGCTTCCTTTACACATACTGTTATTATTAATACATAAGTAATTAACCACACACACATTTAAAAATAGATTTCCCTGATAATTGACATGCTGAAATCTAAGAAGAATGTCCCTCCCCACCTCTCCCTGTTTCATAAGCTGCTCTTCATAAAGTAAAAAAACAATGTAAAGCTAATTTCTCCACAAGTTTTGTAGCCATTTAGTACCCACAACATGAAGAATAAAAACAGAGGTATAGTTGAAACTTATAATCACGCAGCACATATATTTACTGCAATGAAAACACACACACATCTGCCCTAACCATGTGTAACACACCCTCTTTTTTACGATGGAAACATTCCATAGATTTGGAGCTATGCTCAAATAAGGATGTCCCCTGCTCACATCCCACTCTAAACACAAAGACTTCAACTCTCTATATTGGGGAGGAAAAATATACTTTGTCCCTTCAAATTTAACACACCCTAATATATAAGATGGCATTAAAATAAATATCTCACAGCACCTTGCAAAAGTGGTCTTATCAAGTGAAGAAGCCAATGAGCTCTTCATAGAGTTCCACTGCAGCTTAATTGGTGGACACGCTGGAATGGAGAAAACTCATCTGGCCATCATTCAGCGGTTCTATTGGCCTGGCATGACGGAGGACATCCGCAAGTGGGTGAGTTCAAAATAATGAGGTAAATTACACATTATGGTACAAAAGTGCAACACATAAAAGTTTATAGTGTGTTTTTTGTATTCAGATTGCTGAGTGTCCCCAGTGCCAATCCAAGAGGGCCACTATCAAGGAGAAGAAAGAGTACACTCCTATTGAAGTACAGGACACATTTGCAGACAGTTTCAGCTTTCAAACATGCCAACAGTAATGTACTGCAATGCTCATGTGTATTTTTTTCATCTCAGGTAACAGAGCCTCTGGAGCTTGTCGGCATGGACCTAGTGGGTAAACTCACAGTAACCGATGGTGGCAACAAGTACATTGGTGTCATGGTTGATTATTTCACCAAATGGGCAGAGGCATACCCACTTAAACATAAAACAGCAGATGAGGTGACCAAGTGTATTCTTGATTTATTTTACAAATTTGGTGCACCTAAAAGACTGCCAACAGATCAAGGCAGGGAATTTTGCAATAAGGTACGAATTATGACTCCCCATTATGTAACTGCTGTGCTAACTTATTTCCTGTTTGTCCCAATGTTCACTTCAAGGTGAACTATAACCTTTGTGAGAAGCTGGGCATTCAGAGAAGCCTGTGCTCGCCGTACCACCCACAGACAAATGATTTGGTGGAAAAACTAAATGGCACAATACAAAGGTATATTTGTTCATAGAATAACAAACATTACTGTTCCTATATGAGCTAATCGGAATTGATAAAACCCAGTTGACCAAGAAGTTCAGCCCTTATTTTCTGATGTTTGGGAGAGAGGCGAGGTACCCATCTGAGGTGCCCAAGGAGTATGAAGTAAGATCTGATAATGTCCTCATCCTTTTTAATTATTCATAGTATTTCAAACATTTATGTTTTCTGAACATTCTAACGTGGCAGATAACGGAAGAGAAAGTCTTTAGCTTGGTGCAAAAGGAGGAAGTCTTCGAGGCACTGAAGAAACAGGAGGCAGTGTATGCAGAGGTCACAACTAACATGGCAAAAAGCCAAGATAAGATCCGCAAGAGGAAACAAGGTGGGCAAGTGGACCATTTCCAAGTGGGGGATTTAGTTTTAAAACGAAACAAAAGGTTGGAACAAAGGAAAGGCGGAAAGTTGGAGGCAGAAATGGTGGGACCATTCAGAATCTTAAAAATTGATGGGAAAGTGGCCTTGCTACAGAAAAAGGAAAAAAGACAATGAGAGTGAACATTGATCATTTGAAACACTATGTCCAGCCAGAGGAGAGGATCCCTGCTAAATAAAAAAAAGTGTTGGATCCTTCTCCTCTGGCTGCTCCACTGCCCTCCACACCCCCCTCCACCTCCACAACAGAGTGCCAGGCACAAGGAGCATCCTCTGATGTAGAGGCTTGTAAGTAAACTGAAACAAAGTACACCATAAAGCAGTGGTTCTCAAACTTTTTCTGTCAGGCCCCCCCTTTGGAGAAAAAAAAAATGCCGGGGCCCCCCAACCCAAATAGTCAGGCTCAGTGGCGGCGCCAGAGATTTATTTTGGGGGTGCTGTGGGGTAGCTTGACGTTTCGTAGAGGGTGCTCAAACATTTAGGGTTTCCCATTAATGTACCGGGCGCTACATCGGAATTTTCTACTGCAACAATCCCCACGCAAATACACAATGTACCCGCGACTGCTACAAGGAAGGCTCGATAATCAGCTCACGGCATATAGGTGTAAGCAGGGGTAAAGTGCTGTGTTTATAGGTGGTGCGTGGAACTCACATAGGGGGGTCCGGGGGCAAGCTACCTCGGGAACATTTATTTTTAAATATTGAAGTTAAAAGCATCAATCTGGTGCACTTTGAGAGCAAAATTAAGAGATCTATGGATACCTCTCTCAACACCCAGATGAAACAGAACTGTAAACAGATTTACTTTTTCTTTATGGATATTTTACAAATCACCCTTTTAAGCTTTATTCTTGTTTTACTGTCATATAGTATTTCATACCTGTTTTTCATTTATTCTCTTATTTTTTTAGAACTATAATGATCATATAAACGTGTGCCTCGGAAATAATTGTTTACATTAATGGTGACCAAAACATTTGAGACCCACTGAGATAACACTGAGAGAGTCCTTTCGCTCACTGAGTCTCTCAGTCTGACAGGAGAGGACTCTCCTCCACTTTGTTGTGGAAAAACATCCGTTAGCGTAGCTCGCTAGCACCGGAAGCTAACAACAACGATCTCCGGTACCGGTGCGCTCTCTCTCTCTCTCTCGCAAAATGGCTCGTTCCACACACACACAGAGCCGAGCTCTAATGAAACACAGAGACTCANATGAGTGTTTGTCCTTGTGAGTGTGTTGTGTGGTAATTTAGTGAGTAGTTGTTGTTTGCCTATCTGTGTGTTGGAGGGACAGCATTTAAGTGTAGGGCTACATATAGCCCTACACTTAAATGCTGTCCCTCCAACACACAGATAGGCAAACAACAACTACTCACTAAATTACCACACAACACACTCACAAGGACAAACACTCATCACATATCACATTCAGTACTCACTCACGCACAACCGATATTTCTCTGTTGAATCTAATATTTCCACCGGTTTATATAGCCTAGCCCTAGAGACAATCAAGGAGCGGATCGCAGCTTGTCACAGATGATCATGATCATCTGTGACAAGCTGTGATCCGTGTGAACATTAGATTATCCAGTCATCTTGATGCTGCTTTCGGGCTGTGAATAAACAACTTGTGTTTTACTTTTAGGCTGTCTGAAGGTATGGACAGCTATCAAAGCTACTATACATCACATTAAGAACGATGTACAAATTAAAGTCGGACACAAATATATAATTTAAATGATTTATTCAAGTTTGCAATGTTTTGAACAGGCATCCACACAGTCAACTACTTTGTCATTTCCGATACCTCCCTGTAAGCGTCACGATATCGACCTCTCACCCACAACCTCACATAGGAGTACTGAATGTGCATCAAAGTGATCTTAGGAAGGCAGATATAGCAATAGGTGAATGTAAACGACAAACGAGGCAATCGACATGTTTATTTCTTGGTAAATCCACAATGGGTCCTCAATGTACACGCCCCGGATTCATGTGACGAAAATAATAGAATGCTGCCAGTTGTCATGACTCGAGTTATACTGTAACACCGGCGGTCTATCCACCAAAACAAACTTAAGTTTGTGTCAATCACTTGCACGTCACTTCTGGTATAATGGGCATTCCCTTTCCGGTTTGATTCTCTATTGTTAAAGTGTTTCGGGAAATGTTAAAGTGTCTCGACACTTGTAAATGTGTCTCTAGCTTTGTAAAAGTGTTTCGCATCTTTTTAATTTGTTTTTGTTAATGTTAAATTGTTTTTCTTTGGTAAAAGTGTTTTGCTAATGCGATTTTGTTTTAGAATATGTACATTTGTTTTATAAAATGTAAATTTGTCTCAAGCTTTGTTAAAGTGTTTCAAACTTTGTAATTGTCGATTGTACTTCTCAGCCACCGTAGGAGAGGGACCAATGAAAACATTGTCATGTTGCCGTTGTTCAGCATGGAAACATTCATTAGCTAACAATGACATTATTGTTCTATTAATATAAAGGGAGCTCAGTTACTCTTTAAAACAGCTGGTAGTTATGGCTACTTTTTACTTAAGTACATTTCAAAGCCCTCTTTACTTTTACTTGAGTAAAGAAGTTTAGACAGTAGGCTACTTCTACTTTTACCAGAGTATTTTAAACACGAGTATCTGTACTACTTGAGTAAAGGATGTGTATACTTTTGCCATCTCTGGTTACCGGCCTCATCAACAAGGCCCGGGACCTCCACTGACACTGGCTTTTATCCAGCCCATAATAACATAAAAGCATTACATTAATCACATCATAAAAACAACATATTGTTCTTTTTTAAATTGTAAATCCTGAACATGTTGCAAAGGCAGTTTTTTTTTCCACTAGTGGGCAGTAATGCCTCTAAACACCAAAGAAGAAGAACCAATGAAAGAAATGCGATTGGAAGACAAGCACCCGCCCCCCTAGTGACGTCACTTCCTCCACTAGACTTTAAAATAAAGGTTGTGAAAGCCACATAAACCTTAGTATTAGTATTAGGGCAATTTGAAGATGAAATAACAATCAATTAAGATGTATATGCTATCATTATCAATGTTTGTATCAGTGTGTGTTGTTTAAAAAGAAACACGCTAAAACAAACAACTCTTATTTTGACATTCAAAGTGTCATCTGGAACCACATCCGGCTGTCTGCTCTCAGGACTGTGAACCCAAACAGAGCCATGTCCACTTTAGCTAAAGCGATGTCCAGTAAGTATGGTATTCATTTAAACTTATTTAAAGTCGTGCATTAATCTAAGTGCATGTACAGCTTTATGTTATCCACCGTGTGTAGAAATTCAGACTGTTAATCTGCGTTTCTGGTTAATTTAGACAACATATTTAAAGTAGTCTATGCATACATGTTTGTTGTTGTGCTTCTATCATTATTATATATCACACCCTTTATTCCCTTTGTTCAAAGTACATGTGCATGTTCGTTGTCTAATAAAACGAAGTGCAGTTTAGCATTATAATCAGAAGTAATAAACAGTCAAATGCAGACAGCGAATTACAATACATGTAATATACTGAATTATGAAAGTATGTAAACTGCACTACACTGTTCAATAACTCCTTGCTAAATTGCTCATATAAGTGCAACTGCTAAAATCATTTGAATACATTATAGCAGATTATTATTGTTGTGTCATGCAATGAATTTACAATATTGTTCATGTTAATTGACGCAGTGATTTACATGAATGCAGCATTGAAGTTATACTCTGGGCAAGTACAAAGTACATGTACTACACAACAAACTGCAGTTTAGCATTTGTGTAATGGTTAATCAGAAATACTTAACAGCAAAGTGCAGAGAAACAGACACAGAATTGAGATAACTGTTATATGCTAACTAATGAAAGCATGTTAAAAAAAAAAGGGTGGATTTAAGAGTAGAGAAATTATCGTTTAATTAAATTAAAACGCTCGCGCTCTGTCTGTTTTCCTGTTTTATTTTGAAAGGTGTTGAAGTTTCAAGGCTTTTATTGTAATGTGTGCACAGCTACAGTGTAGTTATGACAATGAAAATCTGAGGTCACAGGCTCCTCCAACAGTGCAACACAATAAAACAGATAAAATAGTACAAGAAAATAAAATAGAATATAATAGAAACAGAATATAATAGAAACTGTGCAGAATAGTCTATACAAATCGCTCAGTTCAAACCTTAGCCGTATTTTGGTTATGCTTTAACACTTTGCTGCATTTTGTCTTTTGAAAGTGTTGCTATTTCGCTGTGTTTCTCTTTCACGCCAGTTCAGGTTGCAGGTTAAATTTCCCCCCCTGGTGCTGTGATATTGCACCGGCACCATGGGGAATATCTGGGGCCGTATTCACAAAACATTTTAGGGCTAAAAGTAGCTCCTAACTGGCGAATTTAGGAGAAACTCCTAAGCATAATGGGCGTGTCAGTCTTACATTTAGGACTCCTAATTTTCTTCACTAAGAGCAATTCACAAAGTATTTTAGGCCTAAAAGTAGCACCTAAGTCTGGGAGAGCTTATAAGTCCTCGAGAGGACTCCTAACTCAGTAAGACCTATTCACAAAGAATCTGAAAATGGCTGAGAGACAAAATGTTTTGGAGACAATGGAAGACTGTGAATTGATCAAGAGATATAGGCTAAATTGTGAGGGTATCAAACTTGTTGTGGAATTAGTGCGGGATGCAATAACATCCCCGACTAACAGGAATAACCCGATTAGTCCGGAAATAAAATGTTTGGCAACACTACGATATTTAGCAACAGGGAAAATGCAACTTTGCAATGCCGACGATTTAGGAATATCGCAACCATCAGTCAGCTGTGCCATAAACCAAACCATCAACGCGCTCTCTAGACCACATATCATCCAACAGTTTATCCGGTTTCCTTTGGACAATCAACAACTACACAGGATCAAAGCCAACTTCATGGCAATTGCAGGTATGCCCGGTGTGGTCGGTGCTATTGACGGGACGCACATAAAAATCATCAAAAGATGAGGACGTGTTCGTCAATAGAAAGAAAGTACATTCCATCAACACGCAGATTGTTTTCATTCATCATGATAGGGGGACTTGAACGGCGGTATGGGCTGTTATTGAAAGTGTTTAAGTGCTAAGGCACACAGGGGATAGGGTATGGGCTGTTATTGAAAGTGTTTAAGTGCTGGAAATATGCTCATTGGATAATAGTTTGCAGGGTGCTTTTAATTGCCTCCTTGATTTAATGCAATTTACGTATTTTTATTGTTTGCTCTCTCTCTTTAACGTGCATATACAACGTCATTATCGTGGTCTGCACAAACTTGTCATCATGTGTGTATTCTGCTAACTGCACTGTCCATAACTATTTGATAGGAATACATTTCTAGCCTAGGCTATTTCCTTGTTTTTCTGTGATTTAGTGGGCTCGTTTGTGGGATGTTGCGGATGAGTTTCACCGAGACCGCCTGCTCTGAACAACCAATCACCGTACTGACCGCTTATAAACTCATGCACGAGAATCGACTTCATCTATAGCAACGGCGCGTCACTCTTAGTTCACTCTTAGTGATTTATCCTTAGTATGAGTAGGTCTCAGCGGCTTTGTGAATAACTTCTGAGACTGCCAAGGCTTCCTACGTAAATGTTTTAGCGCGAGCTAGAGCACTCCTAGCGGTAAGATAAAATGCTTTGTGAATACGTGGGGCCCCTGGTCTTCAAGGTTCCTTTATTAGTCATACGAACATAGCTACAGTGTAGTTATGCTGATGAAAAATCTTGTGTCACCCCCTGTTCTCATGTTCTCTTTTTCTACTTGCTGTCCTGGCCGTTTCTCCATCGCGAGGAAACTGCTTCCAAGCCAATATGTTGAAGGATGCTACGTCATCGAGTGCCGCGAAGGAGGAACTTGTTCCAATCTTCAGCATACTTGGAATTCCACCGAGACCACGTCCTTGGTTTGGGGGTAAATATCGAGCTGCACATGGGTAGACTTTCGCGTCCTTCAAATCCCCAAAATGGCTTTTGCCGCACGGACCCAATTTCAAAAACCCTTGCGGAAGAATGGCTGTACCGACACAGCACAGCTACAACATTTAAGTGTTGTATGTTAGTTGGCGTAGAACATGTGTTGGTAAATATGTTACTTTTTTGCATTGTTATCACCACAACATGGTGTTCCGTGAAGAGAGCAAGTTCATAATGTAGATGGACCATCGTGAGGTATTTTTTTTCGGACAGTTTATGTTGAAACCGTTAGAGAGAGTGCGCACACTTGTTAGCCCTGTTCGCATTCTTCTTTTGTTTTCCGAAAGCCGA
This sequence comes from Notothenia coriiceps, assembly GCF_000735185.1. Taxonomy (NCBI): domain Eukaryota; kingdom Metazoa; phylum Chordata; class Actinopteri; order Perciformes; family Nototheniidae; genus Notothenia; species Notothenia coriiceps. The sequence goes on along the minus strand of NW_011351319.1, from coordinate 69,948 downwards.
TGGCTCGGAAGGTTATTACTTGCTTCGTTTCTGAATGAAGTGACTTTGCCGAA
>NW_011351319.1:62991-68178 GCF_000735185.1 Notothenia coriiceps | reverse complement strand
TATACATTATAAAATTAACGTCGGCTTGGCACCATAATGTTACGGCAATACACTACTGAAAGTTTCTCTTTTCGTTCGTGTGAGCCTTATTTCTAATAACATAAATAAAAAAATTTACAAAAAGCCAGACAAAGGCCATAAACAATTACTGATACACTACACTCTACACTACTGACCTTAACGGTGTCCCCTTTTATTGCATATGAAATCTACGTCTAAAACGTGTTTATGACACCTGGTTGTGATCTACCTCCCAGGCGATACTGCCCGAATTCTATTGTTGGTAATTTGTCAGTGTCGTAGTATTTAGTTTCAGTATCGCATGACGGATCGTTGTTCGATTCAAGTATTTCACTTAGATGCATGATGCATAGCCCGTAGTTTAGTATCAGGGTACTACCTGTACTTATGGTATTAGACCGTTTGAAGTCTACAGATCTCGTATTTTGCTGCAGTCGGTACGAAGAATCACCGGCCGAGACCTCCCGCTCCCTAGGCACCAGAGTCTTAGCCGGCCCCTATCTACCACTTCCTAGTATGTCAAGTCTCCGGCCCATTCTACACATTGATTGTCCTTGCCCTCAGCACCTGTCCGAAGCCTCAGTAAGGTGTACATTCTCCTCGTGAATCAAACCGGACTGAGACCACATGTTAAGTACGGCCTTAAGGTTACCCTTGCCTGTCCCAACCGTCACGAGGCCGTCTTTGCTTATGCTGACGGCAGGGGGTCACTCCAGGTGTGTCCTGTATCCTAACCATGTCTGAGCTGCTCGTCTATCATCTCAATAAGCCGCCTTGGAGATTCCATGTCTGTGTCCCTACCGTTCCTGGGGTCGCCTTGGAATGGTTGCAGCGTGACCTCCTGAATCCGACCGTCTTGGGGCTGTGTTCACTATAAAGCCGCCGTAAGCGAGGTTGCCGCCTTGTCTTTGTGTCGCATACATAACTGAGGGTACGTCTTGGAGGTTGCCGTGTACCACCGGTATCTGTATCTGACCATTTTTTGTGGTGTTCTGATCAGCGTCTGTGAGACGTTTCCTGCCGTAAGATTAGTAACGTCTGGGGACACGACAAGCACGTCTAGCTGCCTGGTTGCTATAGTAGAATAACACTTTTATTCACAACTGATTTTACTGTCAATAACCAAAACCGAAGTGGATCATGCCTGCACTTCACAACGTTATATAGTCGCCCGAGTCTTGTACCAGAGGTATCATGTGTGGTACCGTGTGCTTGTCCTAACTGTGACATTCAAGTACTAAGCGTTGTCCTAGTGTCCCTCGACCTCAAACACGTTACGCTGTCGTGGGTTTCCACAACCGCACAGGCATATCGGCCCTTACATCTCTTTTGGTCTTAGGTTGCGTACAGACCCATGTATAACCTCAGCCCTAGACGTGGTTATACCAAAAGGCACACGCTTGACCCCGGCCTTGGTACGACGGGTCTTGACCGACTTGGTACAGACGACCCGGCTTTGGTATCGACACCCGGTCTTCACACCGACTCTTGGAACCGACTGCCAGTCGGTCTTTGACCATGACCTTTGAAAAGATACCGACCGACATCCAGTCTTGACAGAGGAGTTAAGATACTGGTACGTCGTACTCGACGCGGGCCTTGGTGTACCCATCTAAAGGACGCAAGTACTGACTCGCGACCTTGGTACCGAAGACCTCCAGTTCTTGATCCCGGCCTTGGTACGCGAGAACCCGAGCCCGACGATCGGACCTTTAGTGTGTGACTCTCCTTCAGTTTAGGTCGGTCTATTCTTACAATTGATTTGGACCTAGGAGAGGTAAGTCCGGTAGACCACGCGAATTCGGTCTCGCGTTCGGAGTGCGACGACTTGAAGGGCCTCGAGGGGAGGGTGAATAGGCTCGTCGGTTGGTTCTTCTTTACCCTTTTAGGTTATTTAAGGACGAGTTTTCCTAGACGACCCGGGTATAAAACCCAATCACAGGGAAGACAGTCCCAACTCTCTCCGTTTCGTCCTCGGGTTTACCCGTCTAATTGTCTTTTATGGAAATAAAAGTTGCCCAAAGTTCTGTCTTGAAAGGGTCGACTTGTTGGCAGATTTATATTGTTCCTTAGATTGGTTCTGATTGGTCTTTGTGTCTTGGGATTTTACCGTGTTGTACCTGATTAGTTTGTTGTTCTCTGTCCACTCTCCATATATGCTGTAATTCTCTATTTATAGAGCCCTGATGAGAAGACTTAGACAAACATGAGGAACTGCCGCCAACACTGAAAACGTGACGTGGATCATAAATATATCAGCAATTAAACAACATCTTACATTTCTTTTCACACAATACGTCTCTTCGCAGGATCAACACTAATTCGGCTGACTTTTATATTTGATCCAATTGGTAGATAGGCTGTATTTACAACATAAAGGTGCACAGCTGATAGAAAGGGACACCTGGTGGTTAAAGCATGTTATTGAATTTCATTATTTTTATTATTAGATATTAATAGGATCCCTATAAAGTATATTCATTACTCGTTATTCTCTACTAATCAAAATAGTTAATTAAAGACTGTATATAATGACTATTTTGCACATCCCTTTCAAGATTTCAAGATTTTCTAACATATATATTCACAAACGGTGTAGTTATGCAATGAATGAAAAACTTGGGTCGCAGGTTCCTCAATAGTGCATTACAAGACATCTATCAATATTTGTGCATACCTCCAGCAATGTTAACTATGTTGAAGCACTTATTTTAACTGATATTATACGAAATATTATACTCTTATAGGATGTATATAGATATTTCATCTCCGGCCTTGTCAGGTATTGTACAATCAATAAATAAAGAACACAGAATTATTAAATATAAAACACAGAATTTGTGTGATTATACTAAATGATTTACAAATAAACACCACTGCATATTTACAACTGTTACACATGCTGATGTAACGCAAATGTTTCCAACTTGGGATCAATAAAGTATATCTTATCTTAAGATGATCGATGGCTACTGCCATATTTGCAAAATGTGCCTCTGAACCTTGACAAGTGCATGTTTCAGGCTTATCAATTAATGTAATGTAATGTAATGTAATGTAATGTTATCAATTAACAACAGGAGGGGTCACAAACATAAGACCAGCTGTTAAATAAAGCTCTTCTGACCTTAGCTGGCATGTGGGTATATATATATATATATATATTAATGCTGCCCATTATGGGCACAAGCAATTTCCACCCATTTATTAATTATATGTTTTTAAATTTGAGTGTTTCCTATCCCCTAAACCTCCAGGGATGTACACAGTTTAATACTGGCAACTTCTTATTATGGGAAATATGAAAACGTCTTTTAAAACTACAACTTCCAGTAGAGACGTGCCATAGATAGAGAACATGTTGCGAAACACAATAGCCAGCATGTGTAGTTCTGGGGACGGGGTGGGGGAGGGGGGGACGGGGTGGACCCGTTCAAATCCAGTTTTGGACAGTCTGCCGTGGTTCCATCCCATTTCAAGTGCTGTTCGACGCTCGGCGTAACCCTCGGAGCACACTCTCCAATCACAGAGCTTGAGGACTATCACGGGGTTTGTCAAGCGAAGCGGAGAGAATACTTACTTCCGGGTGTAATATTCTCTAAAGCAAATGAGCTGCTCGACCTCGGTCCTGACGGACTCCAACTTGTGTTTATTAATCAAACAAATAAATAAACACAAGGATAATTATGTGTTATTGTTGAGTAAATGGAGAATTGCACAGGGGAAAATAACGTACTATCTATGCCACAATTTTAGATGCAGATTTTGTTAAACTAATAAGTTTGCGCTGTGGACCAACACTGTACATTTGCGGGGAAGGGGGTAGCAATAAAGATAACACCATTAAACAGTTACACAACATAACAGAAATAATATCGATAGCAGCGTCCCTAGCAACCACCTTGGTAACAATGAAAACGTTGTATAGACACAATTTCCTGAAGTAATCTTCGTAATAACTAGCAAACTAAAGATCATGTACATCCACTGCACACATAATCTGAAATAACAACTCATATTTCTCGCATCAAATGACATCAAAACGCATTTTAATGGCCAAACTAACTTTAAAATAGGCATTTTCCACCGAGAATAAAACGAAGTTCGGCCATGTTTTTTTTTTCTGCAGGGAGAAATGTGAAGATCACGTGACATAGACGCCAGCCATTGGAATGAATGGTGAAAAAAAACGTAGGGATCTTACAATTTCAGAGGCATTTTTGTAGAAATACTACGTCCTACGTTGTGGACCAACGTAGTTATCACACGTTTTTTTATGAGACTGGGTTGCTCAATCAGACGATACTGACATCTTGTCCACACCCTCCAGCTCAGTCTCTACAAGAACTCGTATCTGGTTGAAATTATTGAACTGACACAAAAAGCCAACCTTGTTCAAAGATTGCAATGCTAGGGATTGAACTTCATTTTTCGTTGCATAATTGTTTTGGCCTCTGTATGTTTCATTTGAAGTTAAAAAGAATGTGACTTCACAGATTCTGGTAATGCTACTTAAACCCTTCTTAATGGCTAATACATGTTTATCTGAAGTTGTAATTAAGAGCTGCAGAAAATATTGTTGAAGTGTTTAAAAATGTAAAGAAAAACAAGATGTCATGCATATATGCTAGTCTTTTATTAAAAAGGCAGCCAGGTTTAAACGCATTACATATTTACATGTTAAAGGAGAGATATGCAAGCTAGTTTAACATGTTCATATGCATGTTTGTGATGTATTTGGTAGGCTACAGGAGAGTTTTGTAAAAAAAAAAAGCCAAAGTGATCTTGATTTACTTTTATTTATTTTTTACATAAGTGCAAATTGGTTGCATAATTTACTCAATTAATTGTATCAATTTATTATAACAAAATTAGCTGTAAAAAATTAGCTGTAACAAATTAGCGAAAAAATAGACTTGAATCCTATTTTGAGCAGAGCCCAGCGCCGAGACGCTTCTGAGCCGTAACGCGGCACGTCTGGTGGAATAGCACTCATTGACTAGAGTGGCCGCGATCTCTGCGAACGCCGCGGCGCAGCAGTAACGCGACGCAGACAGACCCGGTGGAATCTAGGGGTTGGATTCCACCGGGTCCGTCTGCGTCTTGTTAAGGCCGCGTTACAGCTGCGTCTCGGCGTTCGCAAAGATCACGGCCACTCTAGTCAAT
>NW_011351319.1:55802-62946 GCF_000735185.1 Notothenia coriiceps | reverse complement strand
GAGCACCCCGAAACTACTGGACCGTTTTGACAGCGCCTCAGCGCTCAGATCACAAGGTCACGTCCGGCAGGTCCTGCCCTTCCTATACTACTCCCTCTCTAGACCGGGGCTCTTTAGACTTGCTGTATTCAACTCGTTACTGACTCTTAATAGCTGTCTCTGCCGCTGACGCTCTATTTGACAACCATGTTCATAATTTCTGCGAGTAATTATTAGCGCTTGTTCTTGATGAACTATCAATAGGTTTTCGTGGCATCACTTTAAATTAAAATGTAGGGGGAAAATCACACATTCTTGTATGAGGGTGCGCTCCTGAGAGTAAGAGGGTGCACGCTGAGAGTCAGCGAGGGCTGCAGCTAACAGTGCAGGTTAGAATGCGACCAACTCTGAAGGCAAATTGGAAACGAGGGGGACTCAGAGAGACAGGAGAGCAGGAGCTTTGATGGCAACCACGCTGACGATTTCTTCCTGGAGCCTTTCGCGGCCCGGAGAACCGTCCAAACGCCCTGGCTGCGAGCGGCTGAGTTGACCAACGGATTCCACAACCATGTCGACGACTCACCCGCCCCCACGACCCAGTGGTGATGCTAGAGCTGGTCCTGAGAGAATAATCAACATGTGTGCGATAACAAGAATAACAACCCAGTAAGCACCTCTACTCGACTGACCCAACAGGTCCAGGAACAGGGAGAAGCAAACCACTGAGAAGCACAGCAGCCAGCTACAGGATGACATGTGCTCAGTGAGTACGCTACAAACTTGACTAAACTGGTCAACAGTTATGGCTAGGAAGATGATTTCCACCCAAAGGTTTCGGTCCCTTTTACATCATTTTGATAATACAAAACTAGGGCCGGGGCAATAATACATCTCGGTGTGTCAAAGCGCGCTATAACATGAGATTCTTCGACAACGGTCGTTGCATTTGTGCTAATTTAGGCAGACAAAACATATTAAAAACATTTCAAAGTAGAAAGCTTAATAAAATACCTGAAAAATATCTTCCATCAGTGGTTGGGGAGCAGTCTTTTGTCCAGGGTATAACAATAGCTTATCATAACATGAAATAACACAGGGAATATTAAAAACAACCATTTAATCCTAGCTAACTTTTCATCATCCCGCTCGTGCGGGTTGGCGCCTTTCTGTGTATTATCAAGTGAGGTGTAGACTTATTTTCCGTTTTGGACGAACTGTTCTCATATTTATATTAGATCTAAGTAGAGTTTTTAAGTTTGTGAAAACAAATTAAAAAAAATACTTCATTTTCTTGCAGGCAATATTTTTTATTATAGCTTAAAATATTTCCCTCAAACCAAAAACTTTAATGTACATATTACAATACTGTGTTTTGTTTACTGTAAACAAATTACATTTGACTTATAACACTTTGTTTAGCTCAGTTCACATAAAGACAGGAATATTCTCTTCAAAAGACCGCCCTTTAAGCATTCTATTGGGTGGTCTGTCGTAAAATAACAGAGTTGCATCACCGGAGGGGTCTGGTTCTTATACGAATACAATACTTGAGAATTAAAAATACATACATACGAAGCGGATACATATAATTGAGTAGCTATGNTCGTTTTATTCTCTGTGTAAAATGCCTATTTTAAAGTTAGTTTGGCCATTAAAATGCGTTTTGATGTAATTTGATGCGAGAAATATGAGTTGTTATTTCAGATTTGAAATAACAACTCATATTTCTCGCATCAAATTACATCAAAACGCATTTTAATGGCCAAACTAACTTTAAAATAGGCATTTTACACAGAGAATAAAACGAAGTTCGGGCATGTTTTTTTTTTATGCAGGGAGAAATGTGAAGATCACGTGACATAGACGCGAGCCATTGGATTGAATGGTGAAAAAAAACGTAGGGATCTTACAATTTCAGAGGCGTTTTTGTAGAAATACTACGTCCCAAGTTTTGGACCAACGTAGTTATTCCACGTTTTTTTATGAGACTGGGTTGGAGCATCTGACAGGGTAGTGGGGGTAATTCTTTGCAAAAGGGTTGTGATCACTGCTTCTGCATTAAACTTCTAACAAGACTAAAAGTAAAAAATCCATGCTAGCTGCTTTGTGAGGCTCGACAAGCCTCCACAGCGAGTTATTCAAAACCACTATTATTGTTGTGGCCAAATTGACGAATGGAAAATGTCCCTTGATGCCATCGGGGCCAACAATACTTTTCCCCATTGACTGACATTTGGAGAGAGATGTCTGTAAATCAGCTGATGGTTGTTTAAGATAAATCGTCTTCCCAGTGCAACACTTAAATAGCCCTTATTAAAGTCATTATGTTCTAAAAATGTGTAAAGTGCCTTAGTGAGTGACTTTCATTCTGCTGTTCATATGAATGAGCCCAGGACCGAGCAGTTGGGTGGGTGGGTTTCTAAATGTATCTATATCCATGGTTATCCATGTTCAGCATCTTAGTTAAGCGTGTGAGCATGCTAACATTTGCTAGTTAGCTAAGTCTACAGTCCTTAACAAAATGTTGGACATATTGATAATGTTGACCAGATGATTATGCTATTTGGAGCTTTTCGGATCAACAAAGTGATTTGAATTTATCCTTTGGGGAGTATGAGTGTCTGTATACAATTCTAGTGGCAGTCCATCTAATTGTCGTTGCGATATTTCAGCCTGGAACAAAAGGAAGGGCCGACATTGCAATCCCCTATAGACGAGCAGCATGGCTAAAAATATTCTACTCAAACTTCATAGATGAAACTCTCAGTTGAGGTGCACATGCAATGGGATCGACACAGTTAAACACATGCAACATCTGAAAGTAACATTCAGTTGCATTTGCATTCTCTCCATTTCCAGGCTTCACTCACACACTTCTCAAAGAGGAACAGTTCTAACTTTGACATTTTGGACTTTAAATCTTTCTTTTTGTCAGTAAGTTCTGAGCTATAATACTAGATGAGAGATGTTGTCTATTGTTATCAGTGTAACAGAAAAGTAAAACATCTAAATGTATAGATTATTTGGCTGCTGGCATGAAAATAATTGGTGCTAGCTTCTATGCCTCACATATATACTGTACATTGGTTATGTAACTTGAACAGAACATTGTGACAAAAGATAACTTCACATCAGGAAAAGGAAGATAAAAGTTGTTTCACTGTGTTCAGTGTATCTTTCATTGTGGCAGTTAGTCTTCTACATGACTCGCTTATCGTGGCATTAATGATGCTTCATGACCAATGCCTTGTCCTGCTTTAATTCACAACGACAGTCTGTCATGGTGTAATGTGACTCACAGTGTTGCCCATGTGCTTTCCAAACAGCACCTCTCACCCTCAGACACAAACATAAACAAACACACAACACCTGAAGCTTGGCTTGTCACGCAGCAGCTAACACATCTAATGAGCACTGTGCGAGCCGACAGGAAAACAGCGATGAGGTCGCTCGAGTTTTGGGCTCCGCAGAGTGCATTCATGGACGAGTGTGGCTAAATGACCAGCATCAGATGAGCAGATGTGCGATTTCTTTCCCACGGAAAAGTGCTGTCAGAGAGCTCGGTGGCAGGGTTGAAATAAGCACGGTGTGCGTTATGTCCCCTGTGTGCATTATGCTGCACATACCGCTGAATGCTGGCCTGAATATTTATAGTCTATGGTGTGTTCATCTGTGTATGTTTGTGTGACTGGGAAAGCCAATGTGGATCTGAGAGCCCAGCAGGGGTGTGAGGCAAGAAGCAGCAAGAGGCAGAAAATCCCTGCTGCCTTTGGATTAGTGTCAGCAACCAGGAAGCCAGGCGCCGTGCTACATGTGCACTCTCCTAAAGTCAGTCCCTAAAGGATTATTTAATTTTCCTGTCCAGGTTTTGAACATTAACCCCTTTCATTTAGTGGTACATTTGGTGGAAAGATCCTAAATGTCTATATTTGAATCATTGATGATGCGAGTCCTTCGATCAGATCAGTAATTGCCCTGAAATTAAAGTCATTTGTGGGATTTGAAGTGCAGAACTTATGAGGTAATCACACATCATGCCACATTTGTCTTGGTTCAAACTTTGTAGTGATTTGTTAGTCCAGCTAAATCTGCATCCTGTGATTTTAAATCTTCTTAAGGGGCCTGTAAATATGGTGGTTGGTTCTGGGTCATGATCATTATTCGACCTCTCCAACAAGCCACATAAACACTTGGCCATGACAACAAAGGACGTATAAAATCCTTAGCAAGAGGACAGTCGATATTGTGTCTGTGATAATACCATCTAAGATAATCCGTTTATTGGACAGCATTGAGGCTTCTTATAAAAACTGCAACAGGTGATTTGCCTGTGAGGCTCTGTCTGGTGTTTTGATGATGGACGTTTAAAGTGTTTGTGGCACACAGATCACAGGAAGATTTAGAGTATTAACGAAAACACTTCAGTGAGAGGAGAGAGGATAGAAGGGAAGGAGAGCTTAAGTGCAAACTGTCCTAATCGTGCAGTTTTAGCTAGAGAGGGTGAGGGGTGAGTTTCTACCTGAGCTGCTCTGTGCTAAGATGACAAATGATGTTTATGTGACATTGAAAGCAGAGCACAAATAAAAAATCATTGGCTTATTTTCAGGGGCCATTGGCAAAGGAGATGCCTCATTGCACCAGTACATCTTCAAGGAAAGTACCCCCCTCCTTCTTAAATAAAAACATTTACAACTATAGAACACTCTTCCTAGTTTAGGCTCCATTATCATGTCAATGTAAAGTTGGTGTCGTCTCTGTATGTCCAGATCTTAGAATATCAGTCTGTAATTGAAATATTATAACTAATATGAGGATTTAGCCTATTTGTAGCACTAAAAATACATAAATGTATAGGATGAGATAACCAAAACACATCATTATTCAAATGAAAATTATAGTGCTATGTAGTTTAGACAAATTTATGTTTTCGTCTATCAAGAAGGGAGAGATCTGAACTAGACAAGGACACACTAAACAACACACACACACTGCTGGAAGAGGTTGGATTAATTTAAGACCTGCGATGTATGAAAACAGATTTGTCCTTTAAGTGCCTTGTAGAAAAGATTTGCCACCTCAGAGGCTGCAGGAGGCTGCAGGGTTGATGTGCAGTGACGACTAATGAGAAGCTGTTATGTCTCATTGCCCCAACTTAGGCCTGCTGTAATGGTATTTACAGTCAATGTCCTCACCTATTTGCCCTCTCGGGGAGTTTGTTCCAGTTGGAGGTACGAACATGCTCATGCTCTGTCTGGGTGGTAAACCTTTTGGCTCTGCGGAGGTCAGGGGAGAGTGAATAAGTGTGGTTCTGTTAAATAAACGCCAATCATTGTGAAACTAAGTGACGTATGAGCATGATTTTTACAATACATTGAACCATTAATACTGTATGTGGTCTGCAGTCTTTAGACCTGGCAGTAGGATCTAAAAGAGTTGCAGAATTTATGTATTGTCCTCATCAGAGGTCCTCCAAGAACACCAGAGATGCTGTCCTTATTCCCCCACATATGCTCAGCGTTGGCTATTTATAGCAGCTATATTGGCATTCATTTATCATGCAAGTACCTTTGTCAGCAGTGGTATCTTAATCATCAGCGCTTAATGACAGAAAGGTGATGAAAGGTCAGCGCACAGACACAGAGTTTGTTCTTACAGACTCTCTTGTAATGTATCTATATCATGCTTGTGCTCTTGTCCCTAACTTACCTCATTCATTTATTCTGACATTTTTCATATTAACCATTTTTTAAGGAGTGCTATTTGGTTTTGCCCTAATAGATGAGTCCCAACAATATAATTTGAAGAAGTTGCATCAGCTGTTGCTCAAAGCAGTTAACGTTTAAGGAATTTGTCAATTAAAGTCTGTCTGCTATTTCTAATATATTATCTAGGTAGCGTCCCACATGTTGATCCCACCCTACTAAGCTCTGACTGGCCAAACAGCTACCTTAATGGACCGATACAGTAGGATTCAATAAACAAGCTGTTAAGTGTTCTGTAAACAGTAAAGTGAGTTTTAGCAATCAGGTGAAATAACAGTTGAGTCATTTGAGTTTATTAACTCTATCAACTCCCTGCAGTTATGTTCATATCATTTAGAGCTTTGGGGCTGTTAAATCCTCCCCTTCATAATATCGTACCTGCTGGTTGGGTCTCTTCCAGACACACAAAAGACGCTTTCCACAAACACCATAATCATTTTATAATGGTTTTCAAATCCAATCCAACGAAAAACACCTCCAGGGCTTTGTAAATTGGGAATAGTGAAAGCTTGTGGTTGGCAGCTGGTTGTGTTGATCTGAGCAGGTGTAACACGGTGGGTGCCCCTGGCTCTGCCGTGAGGAGGCAGTGCCCCAAAGTGACGGGTTGCGAGATGAATGGCGTTCTGCTTGCTGAACTGAAAACAGTCCTGCCTCCTGCTGGGCCACAGAAGTGAGAGCATTCAGGTGTGTACACAGCTGCCGGGTAAGGTACATGACTACAGGTTGTCAGTCATGGCACAGGTATCATTTCCAGGATTTCCTGTTTTGTGTACAATAAATGACACACTTTGTCTCTGTGTTGCTGCATTTTGAGCTTCACTGTTGATATCCATCAGTAGTAATGTCCAGGACTGGGGAATTCACGGCCCGTCCACACAGCGGTGCGTTGACGCCTCACCATTCACTTTTCACCGAACTGCATTGTGGGGACGAGGAGCGTTGCTGGCATGGCTCGCTGCAAAAACCGCTGCTTGTGTGTCAGGGACGAGAGATTCATATTATTGGTTGTTGGTCGAGTTTCAGACACGCCCGCCGGCAAGCGACAACGCACGCTGCTGTGTGGACGGGCCGTCACGGAGCGTCCACACAGCAGCGTGCGTTGACCCATGGCGGTGAAGCTTGGGGAGTCAACGCGAGCAACGCGACCAACAACCAATCACATGAATCTCCCGCCCCCGACATACAAAGCAAAATGCTAGCATTCCAAGCTCGCTATATATACTGTCCATGCCTACTAGCTGTCCATTCAATGTTTAAACGAGGTACACTGGATATAAACTCCCCAAACAGGCGAAAACCTACCAGTTTCACCCACTATCTCTGCCACCTCCCTCCATGCCTGGCTCCTCCGGTTTGTATCCCGGTAAATAGTTCTGGTCGTAAAGAACCGGGTGATTTGCTAC
>NW_011351319.1:51674-55774 GCF_000735185.1 Notothenia coriiceps | reverse complement strand
TACTAGCTGTCCATTCAATGTTTAAACGAGGTACACTGGATATAAACTCCCCAAACAGGCGAAAACCTACCAGTTTCACCCACTATCTCTGCCACCTCCCTCCATGCCTGGCTCCTCCGGTTTGTATCCCGGTAGATGAACAGAGACTGATCATACAGTACCGGGTGATTCACTACTCGCAGCCAGGGGCGCCGCCAGGGATTTTGGGCCCCATGAAAATATATCACATTGGGCCCCACCACAGACCCAGACCCAGGCCACGCCAACCAAGCACAATTGCTGTAACCACACCTCCAGAACCCAACCCACTAATTTATGCTTTAAATAACTCTACCTGTTCAGGCTTGCCTCTATCTTGTAGTCCAATACTAACCGCACAATACTTACTGACACTGAGCTGTGAACATATAACACTGGGCAGACGTGCAACATTCTACAGTAGAATTCACTATTTGATATAAGACTAACATTCCTGACAATAGATCTGAATAGTCATCTTTTATGGTGTAAATGCCTTTTTAATAACATTTTTGAATGGAACATTNACAAAACGACTGTTAATTCATGACAATTATAGAAGTGTATTTTACTTCTCCAAAAAGTAAAGTGAGGAGAAAATCCGACTGTAAATTATTTACGTCCATGTAAAAAATCGTCGATAAGTACTGTATTGTAGTCAACAGGGAGGAGGGACCACGGTCCGGTTTTGTACTAGGTATAGTCGGAGGGAGGAAGGTTTACGAAACGTCAACGTTCCGACTGAAGTTCCTGAACTAAGTCACCTGATCGGACATCTTCCGATCCGCGACGAAACGCACATCAAATACCGACTCGTAAGCGAGTTTTGACACTTCCCGTTCCCTACCATCGCTACACCTAGTGGTCTTCTGCGAATACTATCTTTTTCATCGACTCTATGTCATTATCAAGAATATATACGTGGTAGGTAGTCGGAAAGGATAGAGTGGCAAAACACTAGGAAGACAAATGTGTTGAGGGCGAATACATAACCATACATAAAATAAATTATTTATTTACAATGGACTAAGCTTAGCTAACAGACTAATTTCCACCATGGACCACCCACCTTTTCTTTTGAAAAACTGGGTGACATATTGTCGCCCTTTAGTCCCTCTCTCTTCTTTCTCTCCTTTCTTTTCTTTCTTGAAAGCCTGACTTTGTGAGTGGTTGAGACATGGCACACACGTAAATACTAACATCTCTGCTCCTCACATGCTCCCACTCTTTGCCAGAAAGAGCGGTGCCGCACAGCATTTGGAGGCAGGACCAAACCATTACATGTAAATAGAGAGGGGTGTACAGAGGCTTTGGATAATTAACTTTTGGCAGAAAAAAAGTGAAATGAATCGTAAGTGTAGTGAGTACATTATCAATTTAACTTTATATTAATGTTAATGGTTGATGATTGATGAAAGGTTACTTAAAAAATTGTTCTTAATGTTCTAAAAATGTTTGGGGCCCCTGTCAGTCACGGGCCCTTAGAATCGTCCTAACCTTTCACCCCCTTACGGCGCCCCTGCTCGCAGCATACACACGGTTCGATTGGCTAGCAGTTGTACTGGCAGATTTTCATAAACGGGATTTGATTGGCTGACGCTGCCGTCGAAGCTTCAAAAGTTGAACATGGTTCTACTTTTGACGCGAGTAACGCAAGCAACGCGTAGCTACGCTCCCCACAATGCAGTTCGGCGAAGCGTGACGTCACCCCATTCAAAGTGAATGGGCAGAAGCGTTGAAGCTTCAACGCACGCCGCTGTGTGGACGGGCCGTCAGAGTGAGGTCTTACTCAGTGTAGACAAGTTGTATTAAAATGGCTTTTAAAAGTCAAACCTAAGAAACAACTCAGTAAGGACACATAGATGTTGAGCAAATGTGCACAGACGTTCCTGCTGCGGTTCACTTCACACTTGTATGAATTATTGTGGTTTGCTATTTGGGTTGATGTCAAGTTGAGTTCTGAATTCTCTTGACAGGATGATGGATGAACCATTCAGCTTGCTTAAAGAACACAACGCCATTTGAGATTTGTTACTGTAGATGCTTGAACTTGTGTGACCCACAACAATATTTGGGAGCATAAAATAAAAATGTATACTTTAGATCTGTACGTGCATGGTTAGCCTTATCTACAGTAGTTTTGGGCAGCTTCTTACCCCCAGTTTCCACTGGGTCCGTCTGCGCCGCGTCACGGCTGCGCCGCGGTTTTGGTCTAGCGCCATAACCCACCGGGCGTGTCCCAGAAGCGTAGTGTCGTGCGTGCAGGCTCGCAGTTTTGTTATTGATTCGGGTTTAATTTGGGTATTAATGAACTTTAAAACATTAATATGTAGTTGTTACCTTCCACTCCACAAATTGCAGCGACTAAAAACCAGGCCTTGTCCTTTCTGATGTTGTCCTTGTACTGTAGTAAGCATTGGTTACATCATATAAAATAGTGTGTTTTTCCACTTCCATTATGAAAACCTCGTCGTCCATTGTGCGTATCGTAGTGGAGGTGTTGTGATGAAGGAGGGGGGTCTGCTAAATTAGTATATGTGGGGGATGGGCCTGGCCCGCATGCTCACCTTTCCACTTCCTGCGAGGAGGGGCTGCCTGCCCGACCTTACGTTACGGCTGCGCCGCTGCAAAAATAGGATTCATCCTAATTTTAGAGAAGCGCTGCGCCGAGCCGCTTCTGGGACGCGTCTGAGCCGTAACGGGGCGCGTGTGGTGGAATAGCACCCATTGACTAGAGTGGCCGCGATCCTTACGACCGCCGCGGCGCAGACGGACCCGGTGGAAACTGGGGGTTACTGTGTTTATTTGTTGGGTCCGATTTGCTGTAGGCAGTGTTTCATGAAGTGTTTGAAGTGTAACAAAGTATTTCTCTACAACTATTTTTGTATTGTGTGCGAAGTTAGCATGACAAATAGACATATTAATACGCCTACTAGAATGCCCTTTTCCAGGTTTGGTCGTATGACAGCTGGAACACTTGAAGGTTAGAGAAAGAACACGGTTATATTTTATGAGCATTAGATTGCAAGTCTAAGAAAGTAGCAAACTCCTAACTTCTGCATGAGGGTCAGACACAATAAACATCTCTCCACCTCTTTATATGTGTTGTCTCGCTTCATAAAGAGCACACTACTTTCTCCAGCATCTTTGGACTAAATCTGGATTGAAATTGAGATGTATCGATATGGATGTACATTTTACAGATAATGCCCATTTGAGAATAATTTTATGTATTACTGAAAAGAATATTATCACGCAGAAGAATTAGGTTTTAAATCTGTGGTTATAAATTATTAAAATCAGCATGCTATTCTGACATTTCTAGCTGTTAGGCTCTTTATTTATTATTCATCTTCAGAAATCTCATTGCAACAGAGTTCCTCACACAACAAAAAACTCACTCTAATTTTACAGCCCATCATTAGAAAGAAATGAAGCTTGTGTTGCCGTGATATCTGCACATGAAATCACATAAGGGTGTGTTTTAATGTCTTCATACACCAGTTAAATCGACTTTAGTCCTCAGCAGAGACCACAGCATGGGTTACATGTCCTCATGTGGCAGCAGCACACATTACATTGGATTTAGCTGACGCTTTTATCTAAAGCGACTTACAATAAGTGCATTAGACCAAGAAGATACAAACTTGAAGAAAACAGAATCATATAAGTACATCAGGTTTCATAGAGCCAAAACATTTCAAGTGCTACTCAACTGGCTTTAGATAAGCCAGTCCTTTATTAGTATATAAGTGCTTTGTTAGTAATTGTATTGCTCAAAGTGGAGTCTAAAGAGATGAGTTTTCAGTCTCCCTCGGAAGATGTGTAAGCTTTCTGCTGTCCTGATTTCAATGGGGAGCTCATTCCACCATTTTGGAGCCAGGATAGCAAACCCACGTGTTTTTGCTGATGGGAACTTGGGTCCCCCTCGCAGTGCGGGTGCAGCGAGCTGTTTGGCTGATGCAGAGCGAAGTGCACGCGCTGGGGTTTACAGTTTAACCATGTCCTGGATGTAGGAAGGGCGAGATCCATTCGCAGCATGGTACGCAAGTACCAGTGTCTTGAGGTGATTCTAGCAGTTA
>NW_011351319.1:25370-51644 GCF_000735185.1 Notothenia coriiceps | reverse complement strand
AGGGAACATTTAGGAAGGTTGAAGACCAGACGAGCCACTGCATTCTGGATGCGCTGCAGAGGTCGGATGGCACATGCAGGTAGACCAGCCAGGAGGGAGTTGCAGTAGTCTAGGCGTGAGATGACAAGAGCCTGGGCCAGAAGTTGCATCGCTTTCTGGGTCAGGAGGGGACGTATCCTCCTGATGTTGCATACATGTATAGAGTTACATTTAATATCAGTGGGGATTTTGTTGTAGTATTATATCCCTCTGGTACTGTATGGCCCTCTTTCCCTCCAGCTGTAATGTAGGTTGCCCTCTTCAATCTACTTACACAGGAGCAGCTTTTATGTCAACACATGAGAAGTACCGCTGTACTCGACTGTCTTCATATACTTACAACTTAACCTAATCACCATTCAAGTATGAGGTTACAGAAACTGAATAACAATAAGGATATCCTCTTCAGTCATTTAAATCTCTCTAACCCCTCTGTATATTCATTGGATTCTATATTTGGCCTCTTATCCTTACAGGTACAGGCTATTCTACAGGGTATTATAATGTAAACAACCACAGGTTTAGCTCTTAATAGGGAATTAGATAAAAGCACTTTGAATGTTTGTTGTAATTGCCTTGTGCCTGCGGCAGCTATGATTGCATACCGAATGTTTCTAACTCCAGAGAGACTTTGTGGAAATCCTCAAATGATTGTGGTGGAGAATTATACAGCTGCTCTGTTTAAAGAGGACGCTTGCATCTTAATAAGCACAAATAGGACAGAAAAGTTATTCTGTGACATCTTTCGCCCTATAGGGGGTAGCCACAATAACAGAAACAGTTGAATTCAGCATTACAAACACAGCTAGTGCCTCTGAGGAGGGGAACATTAAGGACAATACCACTTTGCAGCAGATTATGGTGTGTTGGTTTGTTGGAAACTTGACCAGTATTACTCTTGTTGGAACTGTTGTTTTATTTTGGACAAGTACCTGCAGTTTACCTGGGTCTGACATACATTGCCATGGTTCCCCAGGCTTTAATTATTGAAAAATGAAATCGTTCTCTTCACTTTGGGCACAGATGGTTTAGCCTGCGTGCTTGGAACTCTGCGTTTACAGCCAACATGCTGCCAGTTTGTATTTACCCGATTATAACTCATGTCAGGAAATTACTTAAAATTTGAAGTTTTACGCTCCACATTAAGTACATTTTATGCAAATCTTTGATGCAGGTTTGTTCTATAATCCCAAAAATATCATTCTCATTTCAAAGGATATGGCTGTGCATATTGAAATTGTACAAGTTAACGCCTATTTCTGCCTTCAGGACATCACAAAAGACGTGTTATGATCGTACACCAAATCAATCATCTAGTTTGTTCCACAACTTCATAAAACCATTCCTTCAACTACTGTTGAAAATAAATCTTATAATGTGACAATGCCATGGGTAGGGTTCGATTTAGGGAAACATTGTGGTTTGTGTTCAAATGAATACTTTGTTAAGGTTAGGGGACTTTTCATTTTCGCAATATTAAACATACAAAATGCAATGCCTTGGAAGTAACTGAAGACTATACTATACAGGCTTAAACATTGTTTTAATGTTGTCATTAACAGATTAAGAGGGGGCGGTGGTGTTTCCCCCCCTTATGTATTACTTGTTAAGTGGTTTGACATCAACAGTAACCCGAGCTGCCCATCTGTGCACTCGTCATCTGCTGTACAGACAACATTTGTTTACACCTACATAGCCTCATTCCAATTCTAGTTAAGGTCCCAAAGTTTTCAGAGACAGCAAACATGTGAATGAAATTACACACACAAAATAACTCACATTTCTACACTAACGTTATTATTTAGTAGCCCTGTCTTGCTTGTACGTCTGGGATATTTACACTTTACATAATGGTATAGACATGAGCAAAAAGGAGCATATGGCTTTCATATTTCACACAGAATAACACAACATATCTTCAATAAAGTAAACAAGCTAGTAGATGGATATGATACTGTCAGAAAAAGTAAAATACAATGATTTTAAGAACATTGTAGCTACTTAAGGGTGAAACAGTGTGGAAAGCGGAATGTTAAATGAAGTATTTATGTAGCTAAAGCTTTGTGTAAGTACTTTACTGTGTACAACAAAGCTCAGACATTCCCCCTCTCCGTGTTATTCAGAGGGAGTTCCTGCTTTATGGCCCTGATGATTATCTTGAATGTTATACATCTTGCCCGGCCTCTGGGCTGGAAGGGAAAATATGCGCAGTATCAGCTGGTGTTTTGGGGCAAAATTGCTCGATCTTCAGGGTACCATTTTCTCAAGAATGATGACAGATTTGCATCCGTTTCCTGTTTCTCTGTGTTGCAGCGCTGCCAGTTACAGGGAGAGGGAGTATCCCCCACATCTCTGGTAATTGCAGAGAACAAGCAAAACATTGTGACTGGTCATCTCGAGCACGAGCGGACACTGAAAAGCAACAACTACTGGACGGGACTCGGCCCTCGAACACGTGGGGGGGAGCACCGCTGTGTCACGTCAGTAAACAAACCCCGAGGGTTAAGACTGGAGATGGAAACGAGTAAGTCGTCGCCCAAAATGATTGCCTTAATTACTACACATATACAGATGTATGGAGTGATGAAACTAAGAGACTTATAGTTCAAAGATGTTTTCTTTACATGTGAAAAAAGTGTCTTGTAAGGAACAGATGTGAATATTTTAATATGATAGAGATAATGTTTGGTTGTAACGTCGACATAATGTTTTAGTTGGGTCGGCTTTGTAGGTGTTACTGAATAGTGAGTTTGCTCTGCTTATGTGCAGTCAGCAGTAAAACTTCATCTATTTTTTATCTTGTTTCATATTGTCAACCAAACAAGGCTGGCCTGAGTTGCTCACTCAAATGCTGGCAACAAACTCTTAATTCACATCGTGTCATAATAACACATGATAATCCTCATTCAGAAAGTGTACAGGGAGATATTGGGAGAGATATATATTGACTGGCTCAATGCAAGACACTGAAATACATCAGAAGAATATCCTCTTACATTAAGATCCACTTACACTAAAGCAAAGATGTCAGGCACATAAACACCCTCATGAATATCTGCCACACTCACTTTCTATTAGAGAAAATCAGCGGGTGAAACTCGCCGGGCTCTCACCGTAAAGATGAAATACCTTACCCGTAGGTTTTTTTCTCAGATGCAAATTTAGAGCTGACCAGCTGCTTTGTTGATATGTTTTCACTTTAACTGTATGCAAAAGTAACATGGACGTGTGTTATATATTTTTTTAAACCTAGCCTTGATAATTACATAACCAAAGGTGAAACCCTGAATTTATTGTATGTTGTGGACTTCTGGAAAATGTTGTGATATAGATGCACACTGAATAGCAGACATTTATACTTGTGTGTCCTAAGATGTGTTGCAGATAGAGTTATGTGAGACTTTTTACTTTCTTTGACTGTTATGACCATCAACCATAATCCTCTGTGTTGGTTTTTTTGTCCTCGCTGATACAATCACAATCCTCATATTGTTGTGAATGCTGCTCCAACATTCTTCTTAGTTTGTTATTTTCCTTTTCTTTCTTTTTTCCTACATACTGAAACATCCATCGACTCCAAAACAACCATGAGGTAGCTGATGTCGTTTGTGGCATTGGATCTTGTAACCTCCCTTAGACCTGCGTTGTTGCCCATGAAAGGAAAAATTAGAAGTTTTATATTTCCTTGTGGAGGTAGTAGTTACCTCATATATTTGAATGAAGTCAGTATTTTATTTTTGTCTCGGTTGTTTCCCTCAGAAGAGCTGTTTACTGAATGTTAAAGATGTTTCCTTAGTAGTAAAAAAACAACAAATGTGACCACAAAATAACCACAATAGTTTAAAAATATATGTCAATAGTTAACTTGGGAAATATTCACAATGAAGAGGTTTTGTTATTGTGAAGGCGTTTCTTCATATCAAAGGTTTTACCAAAAAGACCAGAATACTCCAGCACAACTGCAAGTTATTGCTTTTTAAAAACAAACAACTTACACTGAAACTAGAAAGGTAGAAAGAGTGAAATCAACTTGCATGGTAGTGGATTATAATATCAGGTTGTAATGTAGTTTAAAAATCTAATATTATTCAAGGTTAGTAAAGCTCAAAAAGAAAAGCAACACAATTTGAGATACATAGCTTTGAGGTTAAATGAACTCAAAGGACTGCTCCCTTAATTACATTTAAGTAAACAACGGCTTTAGAAGAAACTTGATCCTATCAGGAAGTGATGAATACAGCAATTACAAACCAGCACACATTACTTTGACTACTTGGGTTAAAGAAATACTGTTTGGAAATGCATGTATGTGCTTTAGTTACATAAGATGAATGATTCCTCTTAAAGGGGGTACATTTGAAGCTATAGGCAAGAAAACTGTTTGCTGAGCATAAACACATGTATGTATCTAATCGTATCATTATCTTATGCTCACAACATAGTTCTGTGTCAGGATTGGAATTGGAAAATGTGTTGTTTTCTGGCACAAACACCTAAAGAAAAAAAAAAACACAACTTGAGCAAGGTTAGCTGTTTCCTCTCTTTTCCAGTCTTTATGCTAACTCAAAATAAGACATCTCGGCTACATGTATATTGTACAGACTGTCCACATGAGCGAGAACAAGCATATTTCCCAAAATGTAGAAATCATCAGAGGTACATGGATTGAAGATGAAACCGGTCTGTAGAGATATATATTTTCAGATGTGATTTGATTATACTAATCTTGTGAGAATATGAGCCTCAAGCACAAGCTGTCCCTGAGTGGGCTCTGACCTGGACTTTCAACCTGGAAACAGTCATGATGTGGGCTCACATAAGGCTGTGAGATGTAGCTAGCCCACGTGCACAAATACCATACTAACAGCCAATAGTAGCCAAAAGCTGCACTGCAACAATACTGATAAATCTGTAAGAGGAAAATTAATCTATCTAGCGTCATGTTTAGCCACAGCTGGGTATTGTCACCAAGCAGCACAAAAGGCGCTAAGCCAAAGACTTCTATATGCCCACAGGTTACTATAGAGAGGAGATCAGGATCAGCGTGATTGATCCCCAGGGCCAACATGTCCAATCAAGCAGAACAAACAAGCACCAAAGGAGACTGAAGGAAATCTGTTTAACTGGACAGCCTCTAACCCATTTCCTCAGTCTATAAATTATACTCAACTTATTTGGTTAGAGGCTGCAATTATGTCAAGTACAAGTTCACTTAAATCTGCTTTCATCAGGATTTCAGTAGTGACCCAGAGAGCTCAGATGTCGAAGCAGATTGAATATTACTGGAAGAAAAATCATTTATCCTTGTATGAGAGCAGAATGAGGCTCGAGCACTGAATAAAAAGGTCATTATCATACTGGATATTTTTCAAAAGGTCATTCAGGTCATACAGTATGAGTGGGAAAGGATTAGTGGACACATATGGAACATAAGAATAAAGAACCAATTAATTTTCTCTTTGACCTATACCTGCAGTAATAACTTTTGTGATGCTGTTATGATGCAGCGCAGTCATCGAGGTTAACACTTGTCTCATTTTATTTATGAGCTGGAAAACTCACAAGGCTACATTTATAATCTAGTTTTGAGGTGTAAAAATCACTAAAACTGACGTCATTCAAAATAATTATTGGCAGGGATTGATTTCCCTTTCAGGAGGGCTATCTCGACGTTTAAGAAAAACAGCTTTTCTGTTGAGGCTCACATATTTCTTTGGCCTAAATTACCCTGAGACTCGAATCCTCGACTGGGCAAGATTAACTTTAAGATGAATGCCTCTCCAAATCAATAACAAAGGATTTCTTCTAAAACACTACAACCAATTGACCGCAGATCTGAAGCCATGCAAGAGACAGCCAAGTGGGATTTAGTGATGTACTCTGTTTTGTTCCGATGTCAGTGTTGAAAGATTTGACACAAAACAGCCCAATCGAGCCTGAAGGGGGCTCAATCTTCATATGTGTCCACTTTTATTTCCACTTATACATGAGGTGCTGGGACATTGTCTCGGGATGTTATGTTTTATTTGTTCAATTGAGGCAAGAGGCAATTGAAAGTTAAAATAGATTTAAGCAGCTCATATCACAGAGCAGAGTCTGAAATAACCTTTAACAATGTTGAAGGTGTTATAAACAGAAATCTTTTAATGATAATCTGTCATCATTCATTGGTTCGAACCAAGCCTACTGAACTAAACACCATTTTGAGATTGAAGCACAGAACTACTAAAACAATCCAAAATAACCCCAAGCTGCCCAAAGAAATGTTGCATCTACCAAATTAAAAAAAACTGCTTTTGCCCATTGTGATTAGGTCAGATATCGTGATACAAAAGATACTATTAAGACATTTCGAGTTTATAGTTTTTGTATTGAATAAGTTATAGAAAATCTCACTTTTAAATGTTTTTGTCTCCAATAGCTGAAGGACGTCTTTAAAAAAGACGACCTGAGTAAGCCCAATATCTAGACACTGCACACAGGCAGTACTGTAGACGTTTCTGTACAGCTCAGTTCAATATTACGTACCAAAGACACTTTCATAAAGAAAAGTAAAGCAGATGCAAACCAGAGTGTTTACTGTAACATCCACAGTGTTAGATAACACCAGGAACCCGTTGTAAGTCTTAATCTCCTTATAAACAAGGTAGCTTATGAGGAGCAATAAATAAAAACTGTTCAACAGTGACGCAGTTTGTGTTTGTTTGGTACTCTCGCTGGATACTATGTGACTGCATTTTGGGGTTGTTTTTCCCCATCTGCCTCCTGTGGAACAGTATTAGTGCTCTTTTGGGCAAAAACAGAGATTACAGTGTGTGCCTGGTTACATCTGTCTCAGATACGGGGAAAAATAATTCATTCCTGTATGCTGAAAGGCTTTAGACCATACTGGTGATGTCAGCTCAATTTACTGGGTTAATATACAGTTCGCCCCAATACAACTGTATCTAGGAAATACTCAGAGGTCACTACTTAATGTTTAATTTCTGTTCTCAACTAAACAACAACGATGACGAATTGATTCAAACTTAGTTTCTCCAGACAGAATCATGAAAAAGTATTACTTTAAATATCATGTTTACCAAAGATGAGCTTTTGGTCATAAGTTGATAAGACTAAATTGTTAAATTAGACAACTAAGAGGGGACAGTACTCGTTTTTGATGTTAGCAAATTATTTTGGAGATTAGGATATTGATTAGATAATAATAGCCTTCATTAGCTTAACCATTAGCCAAATGTAACTTTGTTGTTTTTTGAACACCGGTGTACCAGAGCAGGAAGGAGACAGAAACATTATGATACGCCAGATCAAAAGGGGCATTATCTTCCTGAAGTGCTAATCGCTACAAGGGAATTAGCACTTTCACCTTTTTCAATGAAAACAAAAATGCACACATATTAACATCTTCTAGTGAGAAAACCTGTCCTGATAGCTGCAGACCCCCACCAGCCGGTACGTTAAGAGCTCTCAGACCCTTGAGCAAAGCAACCGCCGGCTTCTCCTGACTGCTGCCGTCCTCTCGGGTGTCTCAAAGTGAAATGTGGATCCTAATTGCAAAAGGCCTCATACATCAAGCTATTGGATATGCATAGCTTTACAGCAAGTGCAATCAAAAAGATATATTTTTGCCCTGAAGATGGACTACTTTGATCGATATGAAATTCATTGCCAACTATTTTGATAATCGTCTCAATAAGGCGTCCTCTGGTTCAAGGGTCTCAAATGGGAAGATTGGATGATTTTAATTTGGAATAAATGATAATAAATTGAATCCCTCTGAGTTTCAGGCTGTTAATCGAATAAAACTAAAAAGATATCTCATTGGGCTGTGTTATGGGCCCTTTTTAAATTATAACAAGGACATTATATATCGTTTTTTAACTATTTTTTGACATTTACTGACAAAATGAAAAAATGTAACTGAATAATTGTGAAGATGAAACAATAGTTAATACAATGAATGAAAGCAACTCAACCGTTCTAATTGATATAATCCCCTCATGCTCTGTGATAAATGGTCTGTGCTCTGTGATATGGCAATGTAATGTCTCATTACTCCCAGGCTGCTCAAAGCCCTGCCACATAAGAACAAAATAAAAACACAAGAAAATGAATACAAACATCCTCCCCAATTGTTCAATAAAGATTTTAAGGAAACACGGGCAAAAGAAATAAAACATAATTGCCACTTAAATCTGAAAACACACAAAAAACAGAACATGTGTTATTGTGTTTTCTGTGTTTGCAGCACGCACTATTATGTTGCACTTTAGTGAAGATGTGTCCTTAATTTGTTTGGTCTATTTTTCATGTGTCTTCTTTAATTGCAGCGCTTAGAGCTCTCAAGGTTGTGGCAATCATTGAATCAAAAGTATATTTAGCTGCCTGCTGACAGTATTAAAACATGCCCTTTTTGGAAAGCACAGTACTTTAGTACACATTACTATGGTGACAGTAAGTCATTGCAGCAGATCCTTTTTCATGTGGGGCATGGCACATTTCCCCTCAACAAGCCTCCAAATGTAAAGGCCAGGGATCATTAGCATGTTTAACTGTCGATCAATGTGTAAATGGCCTTTTTGTTTGTTTTTAAAGTAGATGTCTCTGAATCAACAATCTTTCATTTTGATGTTGTTTTTCAAAGTTTGCTCCAATGTTACATAAAACAATGAAAAACAAAGAAAAGAAGAAAATATTTAGATGTGAATTTGACAGGACATGGGTGGGATTCAAACCCATAATAATCAGGTGTCTATGCAAGCTGTTGCAGTTTGATCAGCCACGGTCACATTGATATGATGGTTATAATCCAGTTCATCTACATTAGTCATTATGATCACTGTCTACATGCAGAGTCGGTAGTCTTTAGATAATGGCAGACTATATCATAGATTTTGGGGGATGATTGCGGTGGCTGCATTTGTTTGCTTCGTGTATCGTTAATATCCAACATTTGTGAGCGCCTCGTCACTCATCATAAAAGGAGGGGAATAAGCAAAAGGAAAACGGATGGTAACTATTAATGACCGTGTACAATATTTCTACAGTTCAGGTGTTGAGAAATATCCATGTGAGTTTTTGGCCAGCCTTGCTTTTAGTCTGCATGATGCTTTGTTTTGTGAAAAATGCATCCTAACCCAATGTATGCTTTATATTATTTTTCCTGAGGGAGCTCCTCTCCTATCTTTCACTCTCTCCCTCTCTTTCTCTCTTTGTATCCTTGGAGCTCGTCACCTCTGACCCTAAATCTCCTTTTTGTTTTATTTTTTGGTAAACCTTCTGGATTTTCTACATTCATAACATTTTGTAGACAGCAATATGAGATGTGATTGAAAATGGAATATGTGCAATGTTGATTAAAGAAAAATATAATATATTCAATAAAAATTCAGAAACAGAATTGTTTTTACATGTGCTTTTTTTAACTGCTGATTGCCTGCATGTAACTGTTTTAACATCATGAAGGTCATTACTAAAATGGCATCTCACTGTATTATATGTTTATTTGTCAGGATGGGGTAAACTGTTTTGTTTGCTGGTTGTTGAACTATTTACGTACATTGCTTGTCTAAGACAGAATCAGCTCTGTCAGCAGGGGCCGAGTATTACAGTGACATAATGTTTTCATCCACAGTGGCCTTTTATGGTGGGTGCTTCGGAAACTCGATGCCATAGCCGTTCATGTTCAACACCGTTTAAATATTTTAAATGGGTCTGTTGTGGTGCAATCACTTGACTCCTGGACAGACACCAGTTCATCCATCAAGCTGCTGATAGACACGCAGCATCCAGGTTGTGCTCTGCCTCCTCGCTGCAAAACACAAAGTCCTAAGAGGCTGCAGCCGGTTCACCTTCAACCAAAACCTCCAAGAGAAAAAGCAACAACAAAAAACGTTTGCTCCAGAAAAATGTAAAAAACTAAAAGGAATTTGTCATGAGTTTACTGTGCATGTAAACAACCCTGAAACTTCGACGTATGACTCTTGGATCAGGTCACGGTAAAGAAAGTCAGACCAGCGTTATATATAGTAGCTCACCCTTTACAGCGCTCTTCACAAAATAATACGAGTTACGCAAGGTCTATACCACACAAGCACAGAGTCATGTGCACACATTCACAGAGCAACCACAAACAAAAACAAGCACCAAACACCCAGACCAACTCATTCAGATGAATGCTTTGTCATCGTGAGCGAACCTGAAGAAGCAGTGATGCAGAATGTGCCATTGGCTGTTTTGCTCCGGTGGTTGTATTCACATAAACTATGAATGTGAACAAATAAGCAAGACTGAGAAAATTGCACAACATTTTGTTACATGTTCCTACAGTCTTAAAATATGTGTCTTTGACAAAATAATTATTTGTGAACTGAGTTCAATTAAGCTTCCCTTGGTTTGTCTGAGTATATATTGTTGAACCCAGAGTGAGGAGTGAAAAACAAATCTCCCAGAATGCACAGCTGCATCAGAGGCACAATTCCCATTTCATGTGATGTCTTGCATTGTTACTGGTGTTGTGATTTAAATTGTACGCTTTAATTCTAAATGTTTGTGTAGAAATTAGAAAATGTGTTAGACCAGGTGGGTTATTGTGTGCAAAAGTGTTTCATTGTGCTCCAAATATAAGTGCATAACTAGCTGGCTAGCTCAGAATTAAAGGTGGGGTATGTAATTTATTTCAGAAACACTTTTTGTTATATTCCATGGAATGCTCTTAACATCCCAATAGAAATGAATACATTAAATGCTTTGACAATAAATACATTAAAAAATGTCATCTGTGGAAGCCGTGGCGCTGTAAAAAGCACGACCAATCATCTGAGCCGGCCCGGCTAAAATAACTGGATGGCCTACCTGCCTGTCAGCCTTCCATCTCTGCACAAACTTACGTCAGAGTGCTGTGACAGCAGCGTCTCCGCTACACACGTGCTTCTGCTGCCAATGTCACCTGCTGTCTTCCAAGAAAAGACCCCATCACTCAGAGGTGTAAGGCAACACCCAACAGGGAACAATATCTCGCCACATGGTCAGAGGCTGGCCTCATACATTCATGCCAATGAATTTGGCGTTCACAGTTTCCCCTCTGCAAGGAAACCCAATGCCGCTGTACTGCATGCTGTTATATTGCCCCTGAAACCCAATCGCCCAAAAGCTACCTGCCCGCTCCGTTACAAACAGCCCTCCTGTCGCAGGGTGGAGGTGTCCGCCACAATTGTGCTCGCTGCTATAGACAAACTGTTCTTTTACATCCAGAAAATGTCAGGAGGCCTTCTGCCAGACCAATGCAGCATGACTAAGGCCAGTGACCTCCGCAGGGGAACATTTACCAGCTTCTGCACTTAGATCCAGTGGCGCTGACCTTGGACTTGCTCCCCTGGCCAACTCCTTTCACCCTCCATTTATTACATTTGACAGTCAACGTCATTGGATAGATGTGTTGTCAAGGATAGCTATAGCATTTCACAGGTTTGCTGTAATATTGATATACTGTATGTCCAAGAGGATTTATGGAGACTTGATGGAAAACAATTAAGATGTAGAGATAGCGATAACAATTGAAGGAAAATTAAGATGGATGTATGATGGATTGACAGGTAAACTTACTAAATGCATACATCATTATAACAGGCACTAAAAGAACTTGATAAAGAGACTAGAAAAAACAGCATCAGAATTCAAGTCAAGCAAGTTACATCAAAACATCAGTGATTTCCACTGGAGTTATCTCACAGGCCAACAGCTGCTTTGAAGTCGGAAGGCTCAAGCAGCTTGTTAGTTTTCAAATCTATCTGAGAAGAAATCAGTGTTTGGGTTGTCAGGATAAGGTGTTATTAATCTGATAAGACTGCTGAGTGTGAATTCGATCCAATGTGCTTCATTTCTCCCAGCTTACCCACAAACAGTGAAGAAGGGGAAGCTGTCAGATATATATTTTTTTATTTAACAATTAGCGTCACATCAACATGTTAAAGCCGCTTGAATGTATAGGCTTTTGACAGTATGAGCTCTGAATTGAGGTTCAATATTTTCAAAAGGACAGAAAGTACCAGCCGTCAAAATTTAAAATCTGTGATGATCTGAGCTGCACAGCACCTAAAATAGAGCTTTTGACTTATCAACATCAATCTCTGACACTTTATAATGGATAAAGAATAGATGGACAGAGGGTCATGGGTCGAAGTATCCAAAACCGGTCCAGGTCTGGTCTGGCATTTCAGTGTCGGGGCCCCCGACGGTGTGTAAGTGTATCCTTGCTGCTCCCTCTCCAAGGTAAAGTGGAGGAGAGTCTATTTCTGTATGGAGACCCAAAAAAAGTGTTTTCTCTTCTCGTGGTGAACGAGACCAAACAGGATATTTAGTGTGTCCTTTTCCGACTCGTTCATCCTTCCACTGCGGGCCAGACGGAGCGCTTCCCTGTCACTGCTCTCTCAGACCGTGATGCATGATGGACCGAAGTGGTCGCACAGCTGGGTCACAGCTGAGCACATCGTCGCTCCGATACATTCGGGAACAACAGCTCAATTCATCCTGTTGCAGATTGTGCGGCTCAGTCATCGCCATTCAGTCAGAGTAGCTCGATCTCAAATTGATACCGCTTGAGAAGAGAAAATAATCGAGGCGGTGATCTCACTGACATCTGAATTAGTCATGTGATCGTTCTCGCTCTGCTCGTCTGCAGGAGATCAATTGAAATGTATTCCTCAAACTCACGAGGAGGCAGAGAGGCGGGTGGTAACTTAGGGAGTGAGGATTGTTTCAGTGTTGAAAAGCACTTGGCGAGGTGTGTGAAGGGAAATTTCAGTTTGTTGTCATGGTAACAGGCAGTGTGGTCCATAGCAGAAAACCCATCCCTAGCATTGAGGCTCGATCAGGATCCAGCGGCTCCTCGCAGCACAGCTCCTCTCCTCCATTTTGAACATAAGAACGCCGGTTGTGTTACAAATGTTTAATGATTCGTAAAGCTCCGAATCATACGAAGTATACAGATCAGCAGAGCTTAAGAGAAACAGGCAGAGTTTCATATGTAGCGTGGGGCTGTAGTGCTATCTGTGTGAATGTAGGCTTCATAAATGCGAGGTGAGTCACTGAATTGTTGTGGGGAGTGTGAGGAAGACGTTTCTTTTCATGGTGTGCAGGATTTCAAGGCAACCATGCGTTAAGGTGAGAGAGAAAAAATGTCAACAACAGTAACATTTACTGTAAGTGTGATACCAAACAAAGACAGAATCTGAGGAATAAAGCAACATAAAGAAGATTTTAACACTGTTTTGGTAGTTCTCGAATATTTTCAGTGATTTGTAAATGTAGTTAACTTGTCAAAATGTTGTATTCTGATTACAGATCTGCAAGAAATATTGTCCTCAAGCCATTTGAAGTGTGGCAGTGGACAGTTCTGCAGAAAAACCCCTGAGTCTCTGCAGGGCCTGATCATTCCTACAGTACTCAAATCACCAGGACCTTTATCTTGATTACTCTTGCTTTTTGCAGGGTTTTGTAACTTGTTCTGTAAAGATAATTGAAGTGAAAAAAACCTATGAATGTATAAAAGAGACTAGTTGGGAGTACTGTAGGTCTTTACAGGATTGACGAGAGGTAATTAGGAAACTTGAAGGCATACTTAACGTTACCTTGATTACATTACTTTAGTTTCCATATGACCCAGCGTTTCTGTTTTATGAAGATGCTTACATATGGTCCTAAAATTGGATTTATTTGTTTTGGAATTGGAAAATGTTCTAAAATTGGCAATGTATTTTTTGTATAGCCCTGAAATAAAAGTTGTTTTTGTCACTTCCACATGCCACAGATAAAAATGGCCCATCTGTCCTTTAAAGGACATTCAGAAATGTTTTGAAAGCCAGAATACTCTCTCAGCTATTTGTTTCAATGAAAATATTAGTTATGGAAACAAGATCCACCTTGGTCTAATTTCAAATGATTTTAGCTTATTGTTGTAATTTCATCTCTGTTTAATTACAATATTTATATTCAGAAAAGTTAGTTATGAATGAAAAAGATTAAAGTAAGAGTGACGCATTAGCACAGTGATAAGCATTAAACCACAGTCAATTAACCCTTTGTTTACCCCACCTTTTGCACTAAAAAGGATAAGTGGATAAGAATGATGGATAAAAACGAACCTCACACACGTGACAAATATAAAGTCTTGACGTTTAAGGCTGGAAAATGGAAAGTAACCTGTCAACTGTAAGGATGAATATTAAGGTTAGGATGGGGATTAAAATGTGGAATTAGGAAAAGACAGGGGTTTAGGTTACGGTTTATATTGAGTGTCAGTGGGGGTCGTAAGAAGACAAATGTGTGTCTTTGTGTGTTTCACGGAGGAAGAGACATCCTATCAAAAAGCGGGAACGCCGCCGTGTTTGTCTACAAAGATCCTATGTGGGATCTGAAACTCCACTTTGAATCAGACAGATTTCCGACTTCCCTGTGAATGTAGCAAACAGAGAGTGAGAGACGCCTGCACACACTTTTTCCTTCAAGGTACACACCAGAAAAACAGACTTGACGTTCCTCTCCTCTGCCTCAGTCACACACACATATATGAAGAGAGTGAGAGTGAGCGAAGAAAACAGCACATGCCTGCCATTCACTCCTTACTGTAATCCCCAGCGCATCCACAGCTGTAAACTGTCAGGAGTCTGCTTTGATTGTCTGTGCGCGTTTGAGCGTGAAGCCACACGTCTCCCTTTCCTTCAAGAAAACCGATCTAAAATTAGATTGACCTTTTTAAATCTTGTTCTTCCAGGCACTAAAATAGAAATCAAATGGCTTGCAGAGAAACAAAAGCCTTCCCCCATTCTGAACATCACACAGTCTGCGCCTGGGAGCTCAGGCTTTGCATAAAATGAGCATTGATACATTTAGCAGTGCTTACGTAACTCACGGTCAGTTTGAATCTTACTGATGAGGCAGAAAAATACGTTGATTTCACTCCAGCTTCCATCTGCTAAGAATTTTTTGCGGTAAAGCCGCAAACATGCAGCAACATTGACAGCGGCGCTTGGGAGCAGGCACGGGAGTCACTAAGCTGAAAATGCCACGCTGTGAAGGTAATGTTATAGAAGGGTTTGCCAGAAGTTAACCCCCCTCCCCTCCTCACCCTCCTCTTCGCAAACCTGCAAAGGCTCCACATGAATATCCACATCCAAAAACCTCAGAGAAGCTGTCAGTCTATTTTGGTGTTACCTGTGTTCAACTTTCACTATGTAGACTAAAAGCTTCTGGTAGAGATTTTTCCTAAAATAAAAAAAGGGAGTGCCCTATTTTAATATTCAAAGAATCGACACCAAAGAGTAGTTGTTTTACAAATATCTCTGGCAGTAAAAAGAATAAACCCTGTCAGTGTGCAGGATGTTTTATTTTCTCTTCACTGCGTTTGGAGGCAAGAAACGCTCAGATGCACCGAAGCTTGATGGTAAGAGATACCAATACGTAAGCCGAGGAGAAACCACTCTCCTTCACTTCGATTGGACAATTCTGTATCAATTTGAATAGCACAGTCACAGGCCCATCTATTGTATTAATTCAAGAGAGAGGTGATGCATTTCAGAGGGCAGACGGGGAAATAAACAGCAGCGCAGCAAAGCGAATGTCAATTCAACTCATCACCGGGAAGCAATTACCTCTCTGTAGACTGTAGCTGGCTGCTTCTCTGCTCCACAGAAACATCCACAGGACTTTAAGGGAGAACATACTTAAGGCCTGCACACAATCTTCCAATTCTCCCCCGGCAAAATGACCATTCAGCCATGCCAAATGTGGATCAGGAGCGAGAGAGAGATGAGCAAATCACAGGCAAAAGGAATTCTGGGTAATACAATGCCAGTGATAAGCCTTTAGATACCCCGTCCATTTTGTTCAACATGAGCAGACACTGGATGGTTGTAGGTGGAGAGAACGGTCTCTCCACTGCTACTCCTGACGATGCAACAACAAGAGAGCAACAAGAGAGGAGATCCTTCTACAAAAAGTGAAAATAATTTAATGGGGGAAATTCTTTTAAATACTATACTATTATACTATACTATTGTGATCCTACAATACTGATATTAAAGGTCCCCGTAGAGCCTATACTGTTTTTCATCAATATATTATTGGTCTCAGATATATACAAAACATGTCTCTGAAGGGTTTGGCTCCAAATATCAAACAGATTATGCATTGCAGCATCCCATAAACCCCTCTGTTTCAGCCCTGTTTCAAAAGTGCTGATTCTCTGTCTGTTAATTTAGTTAGAAATAAGGAGCCCCTCCCCATGCCCCTCTGAGAGATATCTGGTTAAAAAGAACACAATGGTGCTCTAGGAGGATATTCAGGTGATAAGGGGGGTCGGGGGTGGCGGGGGGGGTTACCTTGTTTGGTGAATGGCTAATGGTTACACAACTCAAAAAATCGTTATGACATCGTAAAGTGGCTCAAATCTGATCAGCTCATTTTCAGACAGGTTTTTACATAATTGGATCAGGACAGAAAGTGAGTGAATCTTTTTTCCTGAAACTTTCAGAATCTCTTTACACAGAAGCCATCTGAACTGGCCAGATGTATGGAGAACCGGGATGGAGGGCTCGTCTGAGGATGAGAGAGAAAAAGTGTATTTTGCATAATAGGAGACCTTTAAGATGTGTGGATGGATGAGTAGAATTAACTGATATGGGACAGCGTGCAACAACTTAGCATCACTTATCAATATTAAAGCACTTGTGCTGTTGGGTTATGGACAGGTGTGTTTTTTCCAAACCGGTTTCTAATTGGACTTTCTGGAACAGCATGGATACGGACATTAAGTGAGAGGGGGATGGTAATAAAGTATTCATTCCCAACTTGGAACGTTGTGGAGACTAGATTTTGACAACCCATATATTTTAAATACCAATGGTGAAACCATTTCCTGATTATTAAATAAGTAAAACAGGATATTAATGGTCATCTGGAAAATCTTTTCTGTTTTCAGCTTCAAATTTGATGTTTTCAGCTTCAAAAATGTAAAGTTTTATATTATTGTAAACTGAAAACATTTGTGTTTTGGTGCATTTGAATATGTCACCTTGACAGTGGGTAATTTTCTGCTGTTGATTTTAAATAAAAATGTATCTTGGAATTTATTAATTCCTTCATTTTGACTGCAGCATTTTGCAAAGAAATACAGATACATTATCAAAATGATATAGAACAAAATAATAAAAGCTTTAAAAAAAAGTATTGACTTCAGATGAGTCATAGATTATAAAAACATCGTTAATCATGTATCACCAATTGCATTTTAGTGAGATGTCAATATGTTAAAACAGTCAACACAGATTGCATTATTTATAAACTCACAGTCCTGAACTTTTCAGATAAACTTGATTCCACGCAGTGATGCAGTGTCAAGCAGCCACAGCAACGTCCTTATTCCGGATGAGAAGTGAAGGACGAGGTATGTCAAACCAAGACAGATGGGAAGCACAGTCCCTTAAGCCCACTTTACTAATTAAGGTCTAATGATATGTGATGTAGAACCCCCTCCCCAAGCTATTTTTCACCACATGTTTGGGTACATAACACTCACGACCTCTGGCTTCCACAGATGCTGTTTCTGAAAGGCACGAGGTGGCCTTTAGCTCTGTTTACTCGCTGCATGTAGACGACGGAGAGAATTTTAAATGAACTCATGCTCTCGGCTTTGCACAGTGTCGATGAATGGTTAATGTCCCATCTGCACTTACTACGGTTCAGTCCAGATCTTCTCCTGTTATCACATTGCTCCTATAAATTGTCAACAGGCCTTTCACTGAAACACTTGAGATGGTTCGAGTTTCAGGGGAGCTTTCTTTTCAATGCTAGGTATTTTAAATGCACACCAAAGCACCAATTACCAGGAGGAATGACCTAAATCAGCTTTTATCGATTGAGATGTTGACATGGTTCAAAATAAAGCGGTTTATTTAATAACACAATTTTCATGGATCAATTAAATAAATAGGGGTAAAGTCAATTCAACAGTCACTTCCTCTTATAAAAACAAAAAAAGTATTGTCTTGCATGTCCAAAGTTGGCTGAGGCACAGTTAAAACATCCATCTAGAGACATACAGGGACTGAAAGCGATCAGGCTCAAGAGATTAGGTTGGTCAAAGTGTCTTCATAAATAACACACCAGATGGAGGTGAAGAGTGGCGTTCCCTCCACTGAGACTGTTTAGAAGTTAAGTGGGAAGTTATTTTGGGTGTACTTAAATCAAAAGTCCCTTAATATTTCTGCAAAACAATGGCAGGTGACCGGCAGTTGGAGTTCTTCCAATGCTTGGAAAAGAATAGGACTGTTGAATGAATTCAAAAATATTTGGTTATTTGAAGTAAGAGGAACAAACAAGTGTACTTAAAAGGGAAGTGAAAAAGCGCATTTTCTAAACAAGCACTGGGCTCATTCGAGTGTAAACAATAAACATGTAAGGTAAATATTGCACAATTGGAAATCTTATAAATCAATCTGCATTTTAAACTAGATCACTTTCCGATTCTAGGTCATGTTAGTTAGGGTAACTATGGTAACTATGGTTATGTATTTTTTCCCAAACTTCAACATCAGATTATTTCTCAGAAACAAAGGTTAAATATTTCAAATGTAAAGCCACAACATAAACCTAGAGGATTGTTAAATTGTCCAGTTTATTGTCTTTGTTGAGGATCATTTGGGATGTCATTATAAAGCAAATTATGAATTAGTATGGGAAGAACAACCCTGAGTTTATTATTGAGTATGTACAACAGCACGGCAAAAATAAAATGTTAGATTAAATCACCTTTGTAATATTTTGAGTCAGTTAAACCCATGGTTATTGTCCCAAGAGACAGTTAACTTTTTGAGCACCAACTATAGACACACTGTTGCTATGGATACCTGCAGTTCTATATACTCTATGTTTGGTGTTAACAATGTTTTAAGTGTTTTGTTTTTATAATGTTTTACCAGAAAACTTCGAGCCAACCACAAACAAGTATTGTAAGCAGCAACTACGGCTGCTGGAGGGGCTTTGTCACTATAAAGCTAACAGAATTTTTGGGACAAAATTGGATTATTAAAAAACCCACACTGCATTTCCTGGTAAACACTCCCATGTAATATTCAGTAGTATTTCTAATTGCACTAAATCTATGCACTGGATTTTATCCTTGGCACACATTTGTCAAGAACATCTTGGACGAAAAGTTAGAAGTACTGAAATATGAATGTTTATAAATGATCCACTGTGTACCAAATCACTAATGCAGAAGCTGCAGCAGAGAGCAGATGAAAGGCGGCTGACAGCAGAGAGTATGACTGCTGAGAGGCTTCTGGGAGAGAGAAGCAGGGAGAGGGAACAGAATACAGAGTCCCTAAAACATCCTAACTGTTAACAAAATAAAGCCTAATACAAACACCTGCTCTTTGTTTGTCCCTTGATATGATTCCTCCCTAAACTTAGCAGGCAGCAACTCCATCAAGTTTAAGCATCTCTCCCAATGAAAGCCAGACTGATAAACTGGCCGTGCTGATATAGGAAAAATTGAAATTTCAATACCAGTGTATAAGTCAACCAAAAAGATTCCCAGAGGTTGCAAATCATTTGAATTCAGATGAGTAAGCAGTTCTCCTTTGCAAAGATACTCCCTTCACCTTAAGGGAGGGTTTGGT
Source organism: Notothenia coriiceps (assembly GCF_000735185.1). Classification (NCBI taxonomy): domain Eukaryota; kingdom Metazoa; phylum Chordata; class Actinopteri; order Perciformes; family Nototheniidae; genus Notothenia; species Notothenia coriiceps. The sequence goes on along the minus strand of NW_011351319.1, from coordinate 31,926 downwards.
CATACAGCAGGATAACAATACACAAGTGTCCCTTGGGCTGATCACAACAAAATGTGCTGACGTTGGAGATGTGTTTCCACGGAGAGAGTGGGGCTGCCTTGGTGTTGCGCACCGCTGAAAATGATCACCAAGCACGCTCGAAGTTTAAAATATTTAAACTTTGACCACTTTTACCGGACCTTTTCGACATGCAACCAATCAGATGAAAGCTGAGTGAAGCGTTGCAAGCTAGCAAAGTAACAAACAAAGCAAAACAAAAGCTAACTGTTTTCACTGCGTATCATGTGAATTCAGCTTTAAATGTGCAGTTTCATCTCACAGCGTAAAGCCAAAGATGTTGCACTGAATGTTCATTTCAAATTCATAAAGCAGTCAAAGCAATGTGGCAGAATCTCAGAACCACACCTTATGTGCAACGACGCCAACTCAGGACCTCAATGTCTTCAACTGCAGACCGTCTAGGACCAGCCCCCAGCTGATGTTACAGTTGGTTAACAGAACAAAATCAATTCTGTAAAATGTTCAGAAAGTGTCTGAGTGAAGCTAAATGTGGGGCTCCTCGTCCTAATCAGGGTCTTAACACAACTTGAGTGGGCAGCTGCTCACTTTGGATAATGTATTCTCTTTATGAACAAATCATTTGTGAGCATTTAATACATTTTTGTTGCCCTTGGCATGTGTAATCCTTATCCTGATAAATGTATTTTTTCCATCCTAAAGTGGTTTTCCATTAGGACCAGCCCACAGCAAACCTATGTAAAGACCATGCTGGTTAATCAGCACATTGATATGCAACACCTGTCAGGTGGATGGATTATCTTGGCATTGGATTATCTGAAATTTGAGAAAAAAGTCTTTAATTTCAACAAATGAAAAATGGAAGCAAAATCAAAAGCTTTCCTTTTAAATGTTTACTTATGGAATGAATCTTGATCACAGTTTTGAAAAAAGTTGAAGAAGGCACTATCAGCAGATACAGTATGCATACCCTTGAACTTTAAAAAACTTGAGCCGCTGAACCTTGAGTCCCTAAGGCCAATATCAGTATCAGTTGGAATTCACAAGAACAATAGAATTCATCTTTGTTTTCAAAAAGCACAGCCCTCCACAGGATGAGGATCCAGGTGGGTCAGACACTTGTTAGCTATAAGCCCCATGCACACTTCTGCTGGGCGGGTCCCCTGCTCACAGGTCAACTGTTGGCAAGGCATTCACCTTCAGCCTCCTGGAAAATAAACGACACCACAAACTACTCCGACTCCTTCAAACCTCTCAAAGCGTGTATGTGTGTGACACTGCAAAACAGAGCTTTATTTCCTACAGTGTCAAACTCCAGCAGCTCAGGAGCTGTGAGGGACAGACACCCCCCCTTTTCATAATGACAGCCCCCTCGCAGTGATAACAGAGACAGAGAGGATGTCATGCTCACAGTCATCCTCCCCTTGTTCAGACACAGTGGTGATACAAAAAGAGAGACCGAGAGAGGCAGTGAGACAAAAACAGAGGGAGACAGAAACAGTGAGACAGGCAGACACAGAGAGGGGGGGGAAGCGATGCAGTGAGCTGAACACCCGCAGCGGACATGACCCTCCCCGTCTAGACACCAACACACAGCAAGTTCCCACTGGCTGCAAGCTTTACTTCATGCACATAAACAAAGGCAGGCATTCACAATGCTAAGCTCTTCTTGCTGTGTGCATATCTAGTAGTCATTTTATTATTATTCATAACTTTGTGAATTGGTGCCCTTTAATCAATACAGTTATAAAACATTAAAAGCCCTCTATATGGAGGGAAATTGGACTTTATCTTACTATATACAGTATACAACTTTTATGATAAATCAGTAAATCAATAAATGGCAGTCGAGACGAGTCTGTAACGACTGCAAATCAATCCATTAATGTAGGCAATAGATCTCTCTCCCATACCATCCACTTCAGTCTGTTACTCTGAAAATGTTCCCATAACCCCACACATGTTTAATTGATTTGTTGTTTGTATGATTGTATTTGCCAGTTAACATGTCCTGGTTGTGTTCTTAAATTCTGTTCCCTTTATTCTGCTGAAACACAATTCTTTGCTGCTGCAGTGACAGAACTTCCCCAAAGGGATAAATAAAGTTTCAGCTCATCTTATCTTTCATGAATCTGTGCACAAGGGCAAGGCTAATAGTAATATAACAGACATAATGATTGTGAAGCTGGGTACAGAGAGGTGACCTGGAGAGACTGCAGCTTTATGTTGTGCACTTTGTTTGTATACACATCATATGCATGCCACACAGATTAGGTTTGTCATCATTGGGAGAGATTTATATTGAATACATCTATGAAAAAAATATGAATTGCCAACTATATTCTTTCAATATCAATGGGCAATGCTGCTAAAATGGTGTCTTTGGTTTATAAGCTACAACTTGTCATATTTGTATGTTTGGCAATCCTTATATGATATTTATTTACACAGTCACAACATTATGTAGATTGTTATCAAATCCACAGTTTTATCCCTTTTCCTAAAACCCCGCATCGGAAATTGAAAGGGACTACACATCAAATGCTCCTTATACTGTAATTGTCCATGGCATGGAAACAGGACAAAAAGGTTTTAGCCACTTTGGAAACATCATGGGCGCTGTAATGCTCATTAGACATCGGTAAAATAAAACGACTGGAAGGTTGAAAAACTGAATAATTGCTTTGCATGGAAGTCCATGTTGTCATCTAAACAAATACATTATTATCTGTACCTAGGTCTTTATTGGACAGCTCACAAAGAGCTACATTGTGTGGTTCAACCATAGGTCAAAGCAACACCCAAGCTGTCTTCAGCTGTGTTTTGAGTAGAGTCAGACTAAGCAATGTTAGCATGCTAACTCAAATTGCAGTTATTTCACTGCCTCCCTTATATTTCCCTCTCCTCCTGTATCTTCCATGTCCCCGATTTGCATCAGTGTGTGTGTGTGTGTGTGTGTGCATGTGCGTGTGCGTGTGTGTGTGTGTGTGTGTGTGTGTGTGTGTGTGTGTGTGTGTGTGTGTGTGTGTGTGTGTGTGTGTGTGTGTGTGTGTGTGTGTGTGTGTGTGTGTCGTGTGTGTGTTCAAGGTCTTTTCAAGAACTTTCTAGGCCCAATTCCCTCTCATTTGAGGATCCAACACAGCACAGTTTGAGTCACAGAACAAGGTTAATTGTTATATCACTAAGATGCTTTTATAATGAGAAATTCAAATCTTAACAGAGGCACCGATTGAAAAGAAAGAGAGGCTTGAATCTGTGAGCACTTCTCAATGTCTCAATGTGCTGTTACAGAGATGGCAGACTTAGTGCTCCCTCGTCTAAACTTTCACAAAACAGCAAAACAACATATCTTCTAAATTGAGTGATAGTATTCTAGTAGAGAATTTGTATACATTTTTCATATAATAAAGGGGGATTCAAACCCAGTAAAGAAACAGTGCTGTGAAAAACATGTGTGCAGAGTCTTACTGTACTTGCTTATTTACATGAGATTTCAATTAAAACATTGTCATTTTTTCAAAACAATATTGATATAAAAAAGGGAAAAGTACAAAAGAAAATTGATGAAAATAGAGGTGTGGCGTACTACTACTACATTGTAGAATCCTGAACTGATTTGAAGTCATTCCACAATAAAGAAGTTTTGAAGATATTTTAATAAAAAAACTGGTGATTTTATTAAAAGAAACATTCATATTAAACAGAGGTTGGATTCATATACAATAAAAAGGGGTGTGTCCTGTGTCCAAGTGTAGTTACAATGCCGCATTGGAGTTACGAGCTCCCATGATATTGAAGCCACTGAGAAAATACAAGACTTGCTGCTGCGCAAAGTGTTTCAATCTGTTTTTATATGTGGGTTAGGATCAACTTTATAAAGTCTAGGGTTTAGATGTAAAAGTTTATAAGCTTTCGGTGTGTTCAAAGATGTTGATACAATGTAATGTAATTTCCAATTGTGTGTCAGACCACAAATGATATAGCACCTCTATTTAAGGGGTCAAAAGCAACAACTTAATAACAATAAAACAACAGTGAACATCTGGAAAATAACTTTTGCCCCAACATATTCTTTATTGTTCTGATTTAAGTTTTCCAAACAGCTGTTAACTCTGAGAGTGAGTCAGAATACTTCTTTAGACAACATGCATTATGGGGCAGGCTACTGCTCCCAAACACATGTAGGCCTACCCTGATTTCATTTCATTTTAGAGCCAATAAAGCCAGTCATTTTGTTTTTTCATTTTAAGATATGTTCCCTAACATAGACAATATAGTGAAAGAGTAGTATAATCATGATAAGATTCATATCTCACTACTACTGTTTTACTATGATATAATACTGCTACCGCAACAAACAAATAAATAAATAAAGTGGTGTACATTTAAGGTCATATCACCCAGCTCTAATACCTTATATCTGCCATACCCCCTGATTCTATGACATCAACAACAATGATTTGATTTGATTTATTTCAAATGTGTAAAACAATAATACAAAAATGTAACATTAGAATTATTATACAATACAAAATTAAGCAGTGTCAAATTGACATACAAAAATATTACTGATTCTAAGTTATGTATAAAAAAAGTTTTACTTCATTACACGTCCGAAAAGCATAAACATAATGTTGTCTTTTACATAAAATGTTAACAGACATTACCAAACACCAATGGGTTCAGCTTCTCAATGAGCCCTATAGCACACCGTCCATGCGACAATAATTGCTTTAAACAATGTGATTTACTTTAGCATTTAACTATAAATAGCCTGAGGTGGTATCAAAAATGTCCTGATTTTTATTGTGCAGGCTTACAATTTCTAAACTGACAATTTATTTTATCAATGATGAAGAGGATTTAGCGAAGGCCAGTTGGATGAAGACTAATCGAGGAGTGCCAACCAAAATGAGTTGGCACACTACAGAAGTTATGAGGAGCGAGCTTCCAGCTGCCTTCTGCTCACTGCTATTGATCATCAGAACAGACAGACTGGCAGGAAGTGGAGATGCTGGGCTGGTCCAGGTCCCCGAACTGGCTCCTCTGAAGAATGCATGTCTGCTGCTTCATGCGCAGACCGTCTAATGAGTTCTGGACCGACTCTGGTTATAATGAACTGTTTGTTTTCAAAGCTTCAGTCTTTTTCTTTGTTTTCTTCTCACCTGGAGGGAGACTGTTCACTATTCAAATTACAATGCTTTATCTTGTAAGCATATCAACTCTAAAGGCAGTGTGAATGATATACTGCAAAATACATTGAATAAATGTGTGTAACATAAAGCATAGAAATATAAATTGATTTAAAACAAAGGTGTAAAATGAAATGAAAGTGATGCTAAAGCCATCACTATGATGTAATGGACTTAAACATGGTTGTGTGATGTACTGCAAGGCATTGTAAGCTATGAAAATGAAAAGGTATCCATTACTCATGCCTGCTTTGTGGTATATATCAAGTATTTTGGGGTAAAAGTGGACGCACCGCACAATCTAACCCACCCTGCCTGCTATGGCTCTCTATGGACTGTTGTGGAGTTGTAAGTCAAAAGTTGCCCATTACCACAAAAGTAGCCTTTTTCTTTTTTTATTGAGAAGCCGTTACACCCACCCACAATGTGACCACAGAGATCGTTGTTGAGATTGAGTCATTTCAATGGACCCCAAATGAAAAAAGAGAGTTATTGTCAAATCAATTGTTCAATTTAAAGTATACTCAGAGGAGCTTTGGCTCCTTCATGAGAAATCATTATGAAGCTTGAAAGCAGGAAGCAGGTGTTATGAACATGATACATGTTTACTATCATCCAATGCACCAAGTTGTCTCTTCTTGATTACGTTAAGTCTGACTAGATTGCCAGGAAATGTGGGTAAATCAAGACATATTCAATAAAAAACTAAACGGATGCTTTCCTATAGGGCTGCACGACGATCCTTGAAAAACACAATTTCTTGAGCTTTGACAATTTTAAGTCTTTTAAAAGTATGTGTTTTATTTATAAATGTTTACATGGACTGCATATCATGTATCTATTTTTGCTGTGTTTATAAATGTCAGGTTCTTAAATGTTGTATGTGACGGACTACGGATGGAAATTAGCTCAAAGCTAAAATCCGGCATGTTTACATTTTAAAACATTATTTGTTTTAAATGTTCATCAATATGCATTGTCCCTCTTCAAATAAACGATTAAATGAAATGAAAAATTAATGCATAACTGATAGCACTGCATTTCCCATGATGCACCTCCTGTCTGTAGTTCACACTGTATAGATGAGAGTATACAGGCGTCACTTCCGGGTAAAAATGACGGCCCCGCCCACTTTTGGGGGAAACCAAAGCTGTAATTTGAACGGCGATCGAGCCTGAAGCCTCAGAGCTCTTCTTTGTCCTTTCTTCTTAGAGGAAGTTCAGAAACATTGAACTCTGGATTTATTTTAATGTTTTAGGAGCAATAAATGACACAGCAGCTTTTTGACATGATAACACAATTATTTCCCGCCTCGCTCACGAGAGTAACAGCTAGAGAAATGACGG
>NW_011351319.1:19212-25339 GCF_000735185.1 Notothenia coriiceps | reverse complement strand
GTCCGTTTTATAAAAAACCTTATACCTGAATGAATAATAAACAACATGGAGGATGAATAAATCCAACAAGTATTCACAAATTAAGAAGCTGGACCTTTTTTTCATGATTAGCTATTCAAATAGTTACAGTTTTGTGGGTTTATATAGGGGTACTGAACACAGGTAGTGCTCTTCAGCAATGTTTAAAAGACTGGGTCCCTGGTTTGAATGGTATCCTGCAACATTTCAAAAGGTTTTCTTTCTTTTAATGCAAATGTTCTACGAGGTACAAAATGCAGTATACACACAATGCACTGTTGTCCAAAATTCAGAGTATAAATGTTCAGCCCTTCATTTTCTGTCTCCTTATCAATGAATCGACTGTTTCAGCTCATTTCAGTTCCTACTTCTTAGTCATTCTTATTCTTAGTCATTAGGTAAAGCAGGACACTCAATAGTGTATCATGTATAGACTGTATTGTACAGCACTATTAATAATGTATAAACTAGCTATGCTGATATTTAGAAGCTTATATTGCATGTACATAATACTATGCGCAAGAGCTATACAGATTCTGCAATGACTAGCTCTTTTACTTTACGGATGTATAGGTTGGATAGTATTCTGTATTCATGCTTTACTTCCTCAATAAGTTGATTTTATTGTGCCATTCAAACATGTTTGTTTAGTGTTTGTTACTTCCAGCATATACTGCTTACGATCGCACATTTTCTTCCAATCTATTTTGTCCAGTCTCATCTAATTGATGGATGGGGCGTTGTGTCATCCAATTTCACGTTCAATACTGTGCCTTCTCATTGCTGTTGATTGTTCAAGACCATTTTAAGCACATTCGTTTAACATTATTGAGAGTATTAGCCCAGTGCTAAGGTTTTAAAGGGACATAACACCAGGCGCTATGATTAAAATACTCTTTGTATAGTGGGGCTAGTGTTACTGGTGAGTGTGCTTGGACTTTATTGATTTATGATAATGACTGCTGGCCCGTGCCTGGGCCCAATGTCTCCCTATGACAGGCTGTGGTCAGAGCACGTTGCAGCCTCGCTAATTTGTTTCCCATGCTCTGGATTCGACACCCCCCCTCTGCCCACCGCGTGCATCGAGCATGTCACAGGAAAAGCAGCTCAATATCCCCAGAGGATGTGGAAACTCAGGCGTTCAGCAGCGGGCTGCAGTCGAGTGTGTCCACGCTGCAGACTGGCCTATCTGTCACTTCATGGAGGAATTACGTCATGCCTCCACCCCCAACTCCCTATAGGTGACATCAAGGTGAAGGATTGTTTTAGTGTTACAAGGCTCAAGAATAATGCCTTCCTGGGGCGAGTAATTCCACCCTTTGTCCCATCGTACACACATCATTTGCAGTTAGGAGCAAGTATGAGAGCAGGGCAGATACATCATGACCATGTCTTTTTTATAATAACAACTTATAAATAAAACAATTTCCATAGGGGCAAGTTTACTTTGTGAAAAGCTGATTTCTAATGTTATCCAGATAAGAATGAACCCTATAAGAACTTTTAAATTGCCAACACTGCAGTTCAGGTAATGGCCTTTAATTAGACATGCAGTCCCAATACTTTTCAGATTCAAAAGATAGCCAGTAATAGGACTTTCTCTCTTTCTCTGCTCTGCTGAACATCCCAACCAACCCAGCTATCACCAGTTGTCCTGGCTCCGGTAATATACAGTTGCAAGAAAAAGTATGTGAACCCTTTGGAACTACCTGGATTTCTGCATAAATTGGTCATAAAATGTGTTCTGATCTTCATCTAAGTCACAACAATAGACAAACACAGTCTGCTTAAGCTAAAACCACACAAACAATTATATGTTTTTATGTTTTTATTGAACACACCATGTAAACATTCACAGTGCAGGGTGGAAAAAGTATGTGAACCCTTGGATTTAATAACTGGTTGACCCTCCTTTGGCAGCAATAACCTCAACCAAACGTTTCCTATAGTTGCATATCAGACCTGCACAACGGTCAGGAGGAATTTTGGACCATTCCTCTTTACAAAACTGTTTCAGTTCAGCAATATTCTTGGGATGTCTGGTGTGAATCGCTCTCTTGAGGTCATGCCACAGCATCTCAATTGGGTTGAGGTCAGGACTCTGACTGGGCCACTCCAGAAGGCTATTTTCTTCTGTTGAAGCCATTCTGTTGTTGATTTACTCTGTGCTTTGGGTCGTTGTCCTGTTGCATCACCCATCTTCTGTTGAGCTTCAATTGGTGGACAGATGGCCTTAAGTTCTCCAGCAAAATGTCTTGATAAACTTGAGAATTCATTTTTCCGTCGATGATGGCAATCTGTCCAGGCCCTGAGGCAGCAAAGCAGCCCCAAACCATGATGCTCCCTCCACCATACTTCACAGTTGGGATGAGGTTTTGATGTTGGTGTGCTGTGCCTTTTTTTCTCCACACATAGCGTTGTGTGTTCCTTCCAAACAACTCAACTTTGTTTTCATCTGTCCACAGAATATTTTGCCAGTAGTGCTGTGGAACATCCAGGTGCTCTTTTGCAAACTTCAAACGTGCAGCAATGTTTTTTCTGGACAGCAGTGGCTTCCTCCATTTTATGACCAACTTATGCAGAAATCCACGTAATTCCAAAGGGTTCACATACTTTTTCTTGCAACTGTATGTGCACAAGCACTGAAGATAATTATACTACTTCCCCTTTAATGTAAATCACAAAAAAAACATTTTATATCTTGTCCCTGCTCTTTTAATCTTGACCTGTTTACACCTGGCCTTACCTTTCAGCCCAGGTAGGCTTTCTGGTTGTGTAAGATTTAGGAAAGGTGTTTGTATCTCTCAGGCTGGAGATGGAAGTGAGAAAAAGAGGAAAGTAGCAGTCAGGGGAGACACTCCAAGGATATGAAACTCAATTTCCTGCACCGCACATGAAAACGGGTAGAGACATAAGGATAAACAATAATATAGAACGGCAGTCAAAAAAACACTACGGAAAGAATAGGTCTAGTGATAAGGCGTGACCCCACTCCTGCCTCTGCCTCCTTGGTATACCGGAAGGGCGCAGGCGGTTCTGGCGGCGCCGGGCACAGCCCCCCTTGGTTACTCTTCGCTTCGCGGGACCTCTCTCTGCTTGCGTCGCTCGCCCTCTGTAAGCGGAGGTTTGTTCGTCTCGTCCACCGGTGCGAAGGCGGTCGTGTCAGAGGTCGTCGGGGGACCGTATGAGGCGTTCGCGAAGGACGGGGACAGCCAACGCCGTGAAAAAAAAAAAACAACACTTCTGTAGTCAACTTTCCCTCCGCCTCCTTGTCTCTCTTTACCTTTCACCTTGTAACAGTCCTCTCTTTAATTTACACGATAGAAACCGAAGGTAAACATCGGAACTGGATCGCAGACCTAGGACCAATATTTCGGCAGAGTCGTCCCCGATCCGCAAAACAAAAAGTAGAAAAATCCATAAAATCCCCTGCGCTATGACGTTGCCATTTTACTTAGGGTTTAAGCAGGCGACGAGGCACCAGAAATGAGACAAAGTATCTTTGTCGAACTGACGGTTCACAACATAAATATAAGTCGGGAACCTCCTCTACACAGATAAGAGAGATCTCGGTTTCGTCTATTAAATTCTGAGATATATCGATTAAAATTTCTTGTCGTTCCTGCTACCCTAAGAACCTGGACGGGTTCGACTGTAACTTATAACTTAAGGGGTGACGGAGTTTTTGTAAGAGGGCTACGGTGTCTACCTTTATCCTTCGGAAGACCATATTACGTGTCGTGCCTATACTCGAATAGAACGGAGAAGTCAAGAGTTTCAGTTACAAGAAGTCACCCTATAAAGTAATTTGGAGGTGTTACGTAGACAAAATATATGTGTGTTGAACACCTGAGTGCATTGAGTCTTTTTGGTGTAACCACTCTAAGTCCGTTTAACGGGCTAGAACGATAAATTAACACGTCATCGAGGTTGATCCACAGGAATATCGAAGGTCTTTTTCAATCACGCATGGTCAGGAAGAAATACCTGCAGTAGCGAATTGTCACGTAACGTGAAAAAATAATTTCCAGTGTGCTGCCTTTGTTCGCTTAGTACCCGCACAAAAATTTGATTACTTACTATACGGTCGGAAGAAAGCCGACCCCACAAAGTTAAGGACAGGCCCTAGGACTAATTACAGACCTCGGCAATTCAAGTTGTAATTAATTAGTGGATCAGCTAATTAGTGCCGCAAAATTTCGATCGTCATTATAAAGACCATCGGTGAGTCCAAGAATCATATGACATTTGAAGTCAGATCGGTCCAGTTCATACTATGTCTGATCCGGGAAGAAAGGTCAAGATGTGTCCTTTAGGATCGGGCCGGACCAACTTCTAGTGGTCTCAGGATACGAGACGAATTACTTTAGGTCTTGTTGGTTCGTCCCTAGGTTTTCGGTTTCACCCTGTGCGCTGAAGCACAAAATGCTACATTAGGACTGCATAGTCGAGTTTGTGTGTGTAGTAAGAATGTAGAGGTTGTGTCCCAACAACTAACTTAACATTAATGAAAAAGGAGTTAATTTAGTGTCTCCCATGGAAAGTTGGGATGTGAACAACGTGATTACGACGGTAATTTCATGTGACTTTCATGCAAAATTGACAACCGGAACGGTGACAGAGTTATAAGTAAAAACTGCGTACAACAAAACTGGAAATAAGAAAAAAAAAACCGAGTTTTAGGTGATTGGAAAACGAGCGTATGGTAACAAGTTACAAACAGAGAGAAAGAAGATGAAAGAATTACGAAAAACTGTCGGTACAAAAATCACAAACAGCAACAGACACACCAAACAGAAACGGGCCGCCGGAAAAGAGATGAGACGACAACAAGTTAACAGAGAACGAGGTTTAAGAGAGGGGAGAGCGGCAATGGAGGAAAGTTGGGAGCTGGCCCGGGAGGAGAGCGGAGTCTCTTCGCTCCATACTCACGTTCTCCTCCTCCTCTCCTTCCTCTCCGTCCTCCTCCGTTCCTCTCTTCCTCTCCTACCTCGGCTTCCTCCTTCGTCCTTCGTCCGTCTACTACTTCTTTCAGTTAGTCGAGTGACGTCAGGAGATTTGTAAGCCGGCGAGTGTCCCATAAAATCCAGTTTCGGGAACTAAAAGGGAAAGGAGTATTCATAATAGAGGTCGGTAACATTCGATAAACAGGAGCGGAGAGAGAACATAAAACGAGGCTAGATCACGGCCGAGGCTCCGACCATGTCTGCTGAGGCCCAATGTACACAAACGTTGCAATTCACACATACTGGTTGTAGGCAGGGATGTTCGGTCACTGGTTGGTCCTGTCTCTTTACAGAGTCGGTCCTGCAAGGAAGAGCGGCTACAGTACGAGGATTTTCTCGCTGCTTCCTGACTCGCTAATCAGAGCCCGGGTGACTGACACAGAAAAAGCGCCATCTCACGGTCTCAGAGTCCGCGGTCGGGAGCCACAGTTAGACGCGGGCCGGAGTCTGGGGAACAGGAGGGGAGGAGCTGAGAAGGAGGCAGGGGGACTGAAAAAGCTTGGGTCTCCGTGTCGCACAGACAGCCGCCGGGACTCCTCTCACTCTCTCCGCCGGGTCTGGTCTCTCTCGCGCGACGGTCCAATCTCCGTCGTCGGGTGGTCAAGCAGACCAACAAAAATGGCGAATGGGGAAATCTTGCAGGTCCCCCAGGAAGGGTAGTGCCGCACAGAACACGAGGGGAAGCTGACATATAGTTTAGTTCGTAAATTCGCTTAATTTCGAATAATATTCAGTGTCTGGGTGAAGAGAAAAGTCGATTACGTACAAAAAAACGCTCGCGCTTATCTTGCACTATCAGACCTGCTATCCGTCTCGCATAGGTTACTACGTAGGCGGAGGTATCGTGTTACTAAGAAATAAGAAGCACGTCTACCTGTTATTATTCACTAAGTCAATTTTTATACTAAACTAAAAATTATTTGTGAAAAAACAAATCGGAAGATTTACGCGTGTTCTAAACCTTAGTTCATTCCTGAAATTCTCTATACGAGAAGAACGGCCGGACAGTCTCGAAACAACAACAACAACAAGAAGTCGGTGTCGAAATGGAAAAAGACGGACGGACAGCAGTGATACAACGGAAACGAAGACGTGATTGTAAA
>NW_011351319.1:13343-19195 GCF_000735185.1 Notothenia coriiceps | reverse complement strand
AATCACGCAGGCTGTCCCGCCCAGAGGGCCTCAGCTCTCCGTGTTCTCCGCGCAGTTCAGCCGCGAGGTTCCGCTGCTCCGCTCCGCTAGCACTAGCACCCCCCCCCGTCCCCGTCGACGCTCGCGAAACAGAGGGCCTCATCATATAACTTTGCGTGGGGCCTCATGTTGGCCAGGGACGGCCCTGTGTATATCTCATTCAGAAGTAAGGTAGGACTAATTTGACAACTATTTTCTAAAAGGCCTTTACAGAAAACATTTTGACTCGTCATAGGAACAGCACCAATGCTGCTTACATTAACAATGGCTTTTAAAATGTACCAAAACCCTAGAATGAAATGAGGGCATCATTCATTTTATATTTTACACCTGTGCTTTTACATCTGTCAAAAGTGCCTCTGGGAAAAAGGTCAATTGAGAGGATATATATTATATAACATATAGCCTATTTAAACCCTGTGACTTTGTTTTTAGGGATCCTAAGGTCCTTTTTCAACCTTCCACCTAGGGCTGCTCGTTTATGGCAAAAATCATAATCTCGACTATTTGGGTCAATGATTGATATCACAATTATTAAAAACGATTATCCATTTACTTTGAAAACATCCATTTATTTAAAAAATAAATGTTTTGATTACCCTGAACTTTAGGTATAATTAAAGTATAATATAAAAAAGTATAATCGTTTTATTTCGATTATGTTGTTTTCATAATCGTTGCAAGCCAAAATCGTAATTGCGATTAAAATACGATTAATTGAGCAGCCCTACCTCCATCTGCAGGTTCACGGTGGCACAGACGACGATTATCATTCTGGCGGATAAAAGTGACCCACATCTGCCAGCTGCCAATGTATCGTTTGCTGAACGAAGTGCAGCAGCCAGTGATGAATGGACCTGCCTCCCCTGCTCAATATGACGCTGGCTGGCGCGCTGTCCAGCAATGGGCAACTGGCAACAATTGGCAGAGCATAACAACTCTGCTTATTTCCAGCTTTGGGTGATGTCTTTAAATAGTGAACTAGAAAATGATTGAAGGAAAAAATGAAACAACAAATGTCAAATAGAAACTCTTTTGAGAGTGCTGTATCAATATTTGTTACATAATAAATAAGAACACACTTGCAAAGAAAAGGCACAAAAGATATACTAAATTACAATTTCCAAACACTAACATCTTAAGCAAAATGATAGAGTAAAACATATAATATATTGTTGAAAAAGGCTCTGTGTCAAGACTTTATTTTTAATCATAAGTTTAATTTCAAATATTTGTGAACATTTTCATTATTCTTACTTCTAGAGAAATACATGGACGTTCTGGTTTTAAGTTGGCTCTCTAAAAGTCAGATTTCTGCCAAACAGCTGTAACGGTTATTTGAAGAGTTTCAACCCCACCCCCAAAGAAATTGTGTTGAAAAAATATTTTTCCCAAAACAGGTTTAAGGATATTTTGAAAGAAGAGAGCTAAGGGAAATGACTGTGAGAGCCCATCAAACTTACTCACCCTCCCCATCTCTTAACACACTGACGCTGAGCTGCCTGCTGGATGAAGTGGATTCCCCTTAGGTACTTTTTTCTGCAGCGTGACTAAGTCCCTGTTCTTTCTTCCCCCAACTACAACAATATCAGCATTTGTTTGCTGTTTTGAGCAAAGGGAAAAAGCAGAGAGGGCAGACTGGTGCACAGTGACAGTGGGATGATTGTGGGATCACCTGCGGGTGGGTGCCTCCATGTGTAGCGTTTGTTTTTTTACCCCTGTCTTTTGGCTCTAGGTCTTCTTTGTGCGTGACATTGAAAAAAACCTAGCCCTTAAAATAAAAACCGCCACAGACTCTGCCAGTGGAAAGTCCCAAAGACCAGGGACAAATGTCCAATGTAGTCCATGTTAGTCAGAGTGGATGTCTCGGTTGTACCACCATTTAACAGAGGAACTGAATAAAAGGCTCAGTTTGGGGTCAAAGAAGACAACAACAAGATTATCTAACAGTTGACAATGTTCTTAAAGCAAGTCATATATCAGCTCCACTCAAATCACGCTTTGAAATGCAGCATTTCATGCAGTGGTTTGATCTACTGTGACAGATCATTTAAAACGTAATCCAATGATGAAGGAAAGATGAAAACCGGGCAAATCATTTTAGGTTTCACACACATATTGGTGAGTTCTAGTTGGAAAAAAAGATGCGGCTTGTGGTGCAAACTGGCAGCTGATAGTCTGACGTCATTTAACCACATCTTTAAACTTGTGAATGCACCGCTGCTCCTTTTCCTCACGCTCACAAACGACCACAAATGCTATAAAAATGCTCCAAAAAGCTTGTATAAACAATGCTTTTTGACAGTGCTTTGGCAACTGAGAATGGATTTGTTTTATCTGGTTGCATGTTTAGAAAGGCACGCCGCAAGGTAAGAAGAATGGAGAAACCAGGCAGAGAGCTGACAGCTAACAGAGCCCATTACATGCATTGAATGAGAGATGATTGTGTTGAAGCATGAAGTATAGCTAATGTTTAATGAAATCTGTATTAATGAAGTGCTAAACAAAAAGTATAAATATCCTGCTAGAAATATTGAACCCAAAAGTGGGGATCCACTGCAGGGGAACAGGTTAAAGATGGTGAGTTGGTTCAGAAGGGGCACAGAGGCTTGCCCGCCAGCGCCTGTGTGTGTTTGTTGTTAGGTGGAAACAATTGGTTGATTCCATCATAGTCAAAATGTTAATGTGAAATTATTCTCTGGGGCCGACTCAAGTCACATCCGAGTACTGTACGTGTTGACTAAATCTCCTGCTGTGCAGCGAGTCGTCCCGGGTGCTGCCTCACACGCCCCAGAATCAGCCTGACAAGCTGTTCATCACGTCCGCTCATTTATCTGTCACAGTCCGCCAAAGAGTCCCGCAGTGAGGACGGACTATTCCCCACAACACCGTCACACAGACACCTCCAGCTGTCCGCCTGTTGGTTTCCCAGGGCCGGGGTTTATAGTTTGAGCCATGATTCATGCACTTCATGAGGTCACTCCAACACAGGCGCTTCAGTCAAGCACCTGACGGACACCGAGCAACATTTCTTGTATTCATTCGCCGTGTTTATTTGGCAGCCTCAGCAATGTAGCTTTTTCCAGCCCAACTTTATTTTGACAGACTTGCTCGACAGCTTTGAGTGCAAACACATTGTATCTGCATGTGAACACAGCAGACCAACGCACTGTGCTGCATATGCTTTTAGACCAAAAGATTCAGATTTAAGTATAGAAAAAGCAGTGTTTATCATACTAAAATAAAAGCTTTTGTTGCTCATCCTTTACCTCGTTATCTTATATTTAAGATTAGACTAGATAGGATTAGGGTTTGATAACATTTGAAAATAGCCACACAACATGAACTGTGCTCATACTAAAATATCACCCTTTCTGTGACATAAGTCAGGACTGTCAAAACAATCACAATGCCTCAGATGCTTTGCGGAAGTGCTGCACATAATGTTAAAACATTCCCCCTCAAACACTGTGAGTCACTTTACGTCAAATAAACTTGATCCAAAGTCATAAATTAATACTTAATACTTAAAACTAATATGAAAATAACGTGCCTCAAGCTGTTTAACTGTTTCATCAATACAAAGTTAGTCAGTTGACGGTGAAACGGTGAACTTTCAACATCCCTATTTGAAAAGGACACTGTAGTTCCGCAATGCAGTACCAAGATTATGATAATATGTCAATAGTTGTACTGGCCGGAAAATAAAATAAATAACTCCCACTGCAACAAAAGGAAAAACAATTAACTAATTCTATAAATTAAACTAAAAGTAAATGTTAAGGATTTACTACTGTTTTCCTTAAGGCTGTTTAAAATGCTGCTGTAAACACATATAAAGCACACGTGCAACATTCACATTGACTATCATCGGTTTAAAAATAAAAGCCAACACAAGAACAGAATTTTCTCTGCAGTGCTTCCTCAGTAGCCTGTTAACTCAGAAGTGTCCCGTCACACCACATTCGATTCTCTGTGCAGGCGTTTGTTCTGGCCAAATACCAATTGATTTTGCAACAACGAGTGGCCGGTGGCCAGAATGTTATATCATCATTCATTGTTTCAGACCCGGATAAAAAGGCTCCATCAGGCTGTAATGTCTGTAATGTGTATGACATGATGAACCAACCCCACAAAATTAGGACGAGGGAGCGCTGAAGTGAAAGGTAGCAGATGCTCGGGCAGCGTTCTCTGACGGCATTTCAAAACACACAGATTGTCTTAAAACGGAATCATCATGTTGCACTGCAATGTGGAGATTGGATCAAACAAACACTGCTGACATGTGACCTGGACAACTTCTGTAGTTGATGTTGACTCCCTAGCATCTTGTTTATGATGGAAAATGTGTTGGACAGAAGCATATATAACTCCATCCATGTTCATACAGTGGGCTAATTGCATATAGTCTGAATATCAGCAATATTTCAAAGAAGCATGCCCAGAGAATGAAAGTGAATTATTCACAACTAGTATGTGAGTATGAGTATTAATGATATAAACATTATTTAAATAGGCTAAGTTAACACATATAAAGCCAATGTTGTCGTTCTCAAAATCTATCTTGATAAACGACTAAGTCATTTCCGTTCGAAGTGGTTCAATTTCACACAGCATTTAATTCATACTGTATATCATCAAGCAGCATTTCATTTGATACCTGTCATCTTTCATTGGAGTGGGCATTCATCTTATGGAGCAGCAGGAATGCTTTCAGAAACATGACAAGACCTCACAAAAGGTTTATGATAGGAGAAAACAATTATAAAACCGCATGTGTAAGCAACACAGCACTGTGTAACTGAAAACCATTGAAATGTTTGTATTCAGATATTATAGAAAAATAAGGAGGGTCTGCAACAACGTTATATTTATTGGTTGCCCTGGTGCTTTTGCACATTGAACTGCAAAACTCATTCAGTATTTGTTGTGCAAGAGGTTATGAATGACAGCATTTGAATGTCCTTTACATATTAAACTGATTAAGAATATCATTGATTAATATGAACATTATTTGAAAAGTCCACAGGCGTGTTTTTGAATTTGATACAGTGCTGCTTTCTTTTGTCAACCTAATTTTCACATTTCTTTCCATGGGGAACACCGCCGCGCCTTTAGAGCCCATTGGAATTTCTTTCAAAGGCTATGCTTTTCATATTTCTGCTTAATTAAAAACTTCACAGATGCGATAGAAAAATGTGATGGTAAGTAACAAGTACAAAAAGTTCCTAGAAGATCAGAATTTTACTTTAAGGTGAGAAGGTGTCCAACTATGTTACCTTAAAAATGTCCAGAGTACATAGTATAACCATCCTACTGCATCTGACACAATCACTTAACACCAACCACCAACCACTTCTACCGTCTTTACTTCCACTGTTGTGTGCCAAAATGCCAAGAAAATACCTGTATACGTGAAAGGGTCTTCATCTGCATCAAAGGCACTTTCTGGCCCAAACAATATCTGAATAATGTCTTTTTAGATTTGGCAATAAATCTATTTCCCATCCAAGAAATAGATACAAAAATGTCCTTATATACACACCAAGTAGTGGCTACTTCTGTCTGTATTTGTACAAAGCCATTAATGTTGTGTAGAGGAATAAATTAAAGCATAATGTTGGGTATTTAGAGTCACATTTGTGAATTGTTTTGTACTATAATGGCAGATATTATATATTATAATCAAAATACATCTTACAAAAGCAGGCATATATTATTAATAGAGATTCCTCTTACACAATTACTCATTATCATCATGTTTACATTATATATATATATATATATATTATATTATAATATAGTATATTATA
>NW_011351319.1:6196-13275 GCF_000735185.1 Notothenia coriiceps | reverse complement strand
TCCCCCCGCTGACATTCGCGATACAGAGGGCTTCATGGGAACTTTGAGGAGAGCCAGAAGTTGGAGTACCAAACACTGACTCCAGGTACTCATCTGAGTACCTCACTGAGAAAGTTGTGTGCACCCCTGTTTATACATACTGTATGTCGCCTAACTAATAAAATGATTGATAAAATATACTATAAGAGCGGTAAGAAAGAATCCAATCATGAGCCCAGTAGTAATGCTTCTTTAGTTATAAGCTCTCCATCAGTCTCAACCCTCACTAAAACCCCCCACCTGCTCCTCTAAGACAGAAAGAAATGCACATTAGGCTGTAGAACGAATCTGAAACTAATACATAAATAATTAAATTCTCATTTCGAATCCCTCAAAAAAACACCTCAAGCTATTGTGTTTGAACAACAGTTATAAATCCCCATTTAATTTCCATTGATGTGAAACAGGGAAAGGCTGCAAATTGTCAAAATCAGCTATTGTTTGACTCTAATGTTTCCCTCTCTGCATATTCCTAATTTGTTTTTTGCTCCAAATCATGTACTTGAACTTTGAACATGTAGAAGGTTATACTTTATGATGTCAAGTCCTATCCAGCTCCAAGTATTTCTGTGTAGGCTTCCCTCGCTGTCACTGAGAGTTAGTTAGTGAGGTCAGCAACCGTTACATCACTGCTTACACTCAACCTGATGAAACCGCCCTGGGAGGAAATCTGCCCAGTCGACAAGGACTGTGGCCGACAACGTACTGTATCATGTAAGAACAGAGGAAACAAGGTTTTACGGAGTCACAGTAAAAAGTCTACAAACGATGAATCAGCACCAAATATTTTCAGATAGTAAGATGTGTCAATACCACACCACCTGTGTGCGTTAAACACTCATCTAATGTCACTGTTGGGGAAAGTTCAGCTGTCACAACTACTTTGAATACAAATACTTATTTTACAGCGCGTGCACCAGGGAACAAAGTGCGTAGAAAACAGTACTACAAATTGTCCTCGCTGTCGAGTTGGGTTGACATTAATGAGCACGTCTGAACGAATGGAAAACCTTCTCTGTTCTGATCCAAGCTGCAGCCATGTCACACACAACTGCCTCGGCCCAGAGCAAGGTTAACATCCTCAGATGCATCTCAATTGAGCCACTGATGCAGCCCTAACCTATTTCCAAATGAGCGTCTGGCAAGATCCTCCTTGTCAACGCAGATAGGCTGACTGCGTGGAGTCGTGTGGACAAATGGTGAGCGCGTTGAGCTGCAAACAGAATGAAAATGACCAAGAGAGACAGAGGGAAATACGGAGAGAGAGACAGGGATGGAAGGAGGCATCTCACTGGCTGATGCAGCTCCAACACACTTAACGTCTTGTTGTCGTTTTCATATTTTTGCAAGGATGATTCTGCAATGAATCACCCTGTGACCTACATCTGAAAACCCAGGCTAAGAGAAAAATAAACAGACATCATTAGTTAGCTTCTACCGTCCATTTGTTCCAAATAACAGTCTCACGCTCTTTGAGGGAGGCTCCTGCTCAACTGTGGAGGTAAAGTGCATGTGATTGTTTGTGTGGCATCTGGATAATAGGTTTGTCTGTTTGAAATTGTGTGTATGCAAATGTGTGTTTTTGGATGATCACAGGTTTCCTCAGTGAGTTGAAGGATACTGTAGTAATGCAATAATGTTGAAGTGCAGTCAGCTGGCAGCTCATTTTAATTTCAAAAGCAAATCATTTCCACAAATGTCTCTTTAATTTACATCTTGTGCAAAATGATGACAGGAAGTATTATTTGTAAACTTGAGATTTGTCCTTTTAATTGAATGTTTGAATCCTCTTAAACTCTCAAATCAACAAATGTAGCAGATTTCATTGTAACTCGTTAAAACCCAAGGACAAGATTTATAAAGTGGACTACTAGTAGAACTAATCACAGCTTTCACACAAACTCGACCCAAACATAGCAGTAGACTCACTGGTCCTCAGTTGATCTTTTTTACAGACAAGAAACAAATACAACTAAACTACAACAAGGAAAGCTGGCTAAGCCTTAGCCTCGGGATATGAGAAGCACATTTTCATATCAGGACCAATGAATTATCATAACGAGCCGTCCATGGATGTCGATGTGAACGTATGACAACATGCGGTTCCCTGAGGCGCAGTGGACATACAATATATCTTCGTGTGAGTCCACTGAATGATTCGGTGCAATGTTCACTCCTAGAAAGTCCTTTTCTTGCACAACGTGGGGGAGGATGCTGCACTGAGTGAGAAGAGCTAAGAACAAATTGAACATGAAAATATTCGACAGTATACTAAGGCGAAGTAAGGAGTTTTAAAATGTAGATCAGATAGTTTGTTGGATAAACTGCTATATTTTAAAGAGAAGCCAGAACAAGGGGCTGACGCTATGTTTTCCTGATAATGCTTTATTGTAAATAATAAGTCGGAAATGGGCAGGCGGAGAGCTAGAAAGCATTGCTGTTAGCAACCGGTGAACAGAGGATCCATAGAGAAACACTGTGGTGCATTCAAGGTCTCATCAGTAAACATTACTGTTGGGCCAAATTGAAATGTTTTCATGATGTTTTCTTACGTTATATTGTACATTTTTGCGCGCAAAACTTCAAGACATACAGTTGTTTGAAGATGTTTTCACAGCTATATAAAATGGGGATTTAAACTGTTTAACTTCCCAACAAAAAACAGTATGCAAATCATTAAAAGGTTATATGTTGTTTTGTTCTTTATGTGGAATGGAATGGGAATGAAGAATCATGATTTGACTGGTATTGGTATGATAATTATACCTTGCTATTTGCCATTAAACATTAAATTGGATGATGTAAAGCATGATCACATGAAAACACACAATGAGGGACTAATAAAGGAATTTCAGATAAAGGTATTCTGAAAAGCAAACGGTGTAAATAATAGATAATAGACAATTATAAGCTCCTCCAGTTTCAGTGGAAAATATTTGTTTATCTAAACCACCAATGTGTCTTTGATTAAATTGTTTCAAAGAGCACAAACTTAATCGTAGTTCTAATCTCTTTAAGTGCACTAGATTTCATACTAAAATGTGAAACATTTTCTTACAGATCTGACCATCAGCTCATAACGCCATTCAAGAGTTCATCACAACGTTCAGAGATTCTGCCCTCTGTCTCTCCCCCAGAAGCAAACTGCCTTCATCGCTCTTTACTGCAGAAAGCTGGGCATTAATGCCAAAAGTGACTGTACTGGAAATATACAAAAAGTGGGCAACACAGTGGGCCGACCCACCTGTGCGGCCCTCTTAGGGCTGCTTTCCGAAACAGTTTGACTGAAACACAAGTTTTGGCCCTAATGCAGCGGCTGTTTGGAAGGAGCCTGCAGTTTCAAAGCCAGAGTACAGATTTGGAGTCCAGCAATGAAATAAAAAAGATTTTTATGAAACTGTGGTCGTGTTTCCACAGAGCTTCCCAACACAAGGCTGTCACTGGATCTAAATATAAACATTCACTCTTCTCTCTCTCACACACACACACACTTTAACAGACCGTTGCAGAGGGTTTTTCCCCTCAACATTACTCCCACTCACGACTCTCTCTCTCTGCGGCGCTGCATGCAGTCAGAGCTTGCAGCTTCAATCCCCCCCCAGCTAGTAAAGCGACAGAAGGAGAAAACAAACCACATGTGTGCACACGCAAGCGTGGATCTTCCCTGCCCACCCACATAGTCACATGACATCAGATAATGACCAAGAATCACTAGATCTCCATTAAAGCCAGAATAAACAGGACACAGGAGCTGTGGTGGGTTTGAGGCGCTTTGACTGTGAGATAATGGGATGTGAACAGAGTGACACATTGGGAAACACCAAACTGAGCTACACAGAGGCAAGATCAACAGAGCAACTGTCCAGCTTGCTTTGAAACAAAAAGAGAAGTCTTTTTAATTGCATTTTAATTTAAATAAATATATATTTTAGCCTTGCAAAATACCCATTGGTTCTGAATGAAAAATGTCACGCAACCCGATTTTTCGTTGGATATGTCCATCAACTTATCATAAATGCAGTTCAGTAAGTGTTTAAATTACCCTGATAATAAGCCAGGGGCAAAAAAAGAAGAAAAAAAGATAGTAAATCTATACAATTATTAAAAACATAAAATACATGGATTAATCACTGAAATTATTTAGATTTACATATTTTAAATAAATATACTCGGGTTTTTGATTAAAAAACTCCAATTGGAAAAGTTAACTTTGACAAACTAAAGACTGGGAAGAAAGAAGATTTTTTTCACCTTTCTTTTTACGATTTACAAAACAAAAAATTGATCGATTCTGCAAATAAATTATCAATATTGTAGCTACAATGATGGTAAAGCCACAGTATAATGATTTGATAAAGAATTTGAGTATTACTCGTAATGAGCTTTGGAAACGATACTGTTTGATTCCAACTACGTAATCCTCGGAAGAGTCAGAGTCAGAATGCAGTTGTGAATATGGTGAACTGTGCTTGTACCCCCCCCCCCCACATACACTAGACACAATTACACACAGATGCATGTCCTTTCCCCCCTCAGTTATGTAACCTAAATGCAGGAGAGAGCTTGACTAAGACATGTTGGACCCATCATGGGATCGCCGTTTACACAGCATGCCGGGGAATTCATTCATTATCATGTTGAGCTGATGATGACCTGTGTGTCAAGAGATGAATCAAGTGGACAAGAAGCATTGACCAAGGAGCTTGTGTGTGCTTGTGTGCTTGTGTGTGGGAGGAGATGTTTTACACAAAGCAAATCCACAAATCCCTCTTTTACAAACACACACTGCTCCATGTTCTCCCTGCTACAACCTGCAAGGCCAGGGTTGGACAGAGACAGCTTTGGCATGTTTTAAATGGCCTTGTACAATGGTTGCTCATGAGAGCACCAAACTAAAGAGTTGCTGCAAGCTTAACCTTCCTCTAAAATCTGACATTAACCCCATGAAAGTCTTGTGAAAAAACACAAAAACAACATTCAGCACCACCTCTAAAAGTTGAAATGTTAATTTAAAACAAATTATTTAATGAGTGGGTGGGTGTGTCATCCAGCATCTGTTTTGAGAAAAAAGGTTATGAAGCAGCTACTGCCTAATGCTGTTAATTATTGAGCAACAAACCTGATTTTCAATCATCAGTTCCGTGGAAAATGTTCCCTTTTTGTTTTTCATAAAACAAAATGGTAAAAAACACCAGTCATTGTGCCTTACTTAATAATATTATACTTGCTTACACAGCTATGGTCCGCCACAGTAGTTCACAGATGAGCTTCCCCTATTGGCTACATGACATCGTCTTGCAGGTCAAAGCGGCCAATCGAGAGTCGCTGATAGGGATTTCCCGATCACCTTTTTTTGCTCCCGATCCGATTCCGATCATTTGATTTTGACAATCTGCCGATACCGATTTTTGCCGATCCCATCTTTATACAATGCATTAAGAGAAAAAAAATGAAAAAAGCATTCAAGTTATCCCTAAAGGTTATTTTTTTATTTAAATGACAGTACCCAACTACCCATTCTATCCAACATGGATATAGCTTCTTTTTTTCACAGCAGCATTTGATCAATTCAGTTGTGCAGCATTGGATCAAAACAAAATAATGCTTATCAGTGCTCGTTAGCTTACTGCTACTATTAGACACTGCGCCCTGCCCACTCTGTTGCCAGATTTGAGAGAAATAAGCAACCAGGTCTATGAAAACAAGCCCAAAAGAAGCAACACATACATGATGTTGTGTAATTTTAAACCAAAACTAAGGCCTCAGGATGACTTTAAGACGTGAGCATGGTCATTTTTGTTTTGTAACATTAAATAAAATAATACAAATATTTTATAAATCCCCGTTCTTTTTCTTCCGATCTTTTGAAAATCACGTGACGGCTCCTGATTCCGTACGTTCGATTGGTCGGGACATCTCTGTCGCTGAAATATATTAAAGGTCCCATGTCATGCTTTTCCGGTTATACCGTCCCTGTGTGTTATGAAGGTTTCTTATCAGGTAACAATCTGCAGAGCAAAACCTCAAAGTACCCCCTGAGCGAGTACCTAACACAGTCTATGCTGCCCCAAAAGCCTCTTTGGAGATTTCTTCATTTTCCCATTGTTTATCTTCCTGGTACTGTGCGGGGAATACCCAGCAGAGCCGACCCTCTGCCAGCATTCACGAAACAGAACTTCCCAAAAGCTTTCTAGCGATTCATGCCGGATATGTACAGGGTAGGGCACGAGAACGATGCGTTCTACTTTGTTTGGACCATCCGGAGATTCGGTCCCACCTGTAAGGTATCATGTGTTTGTGTATTCTATGATGTAAACAACAATGTATTACCACGACGTGTTCTAAATGGGTTAACGTGTTTTATTCGGGATACTACGTTGGATCGCGTGAGAATGCTCTCCGCAGACATGCTAACAGCGTTATAAACCTTTTTCTTACTCATATCAACGCCACACTTTTGTTTTACTTCCTGGTGGTGAGTTTTTGTGTGTGCTCAGTGAGTTTTCTTTCTCTGCGTATCGCCACACGGAAGCCCTGTCTGCTCCTCGCGCAGCAACGATCCTCTCAACGTCCCGACCAATAGAGCCACTGGCTCACAGGGACTGGGGGGGGGGTGGCGGGAGCTCCAACAAGCCGTTCTAGGACGAGAGTGAATTACCGGTTGATATACACATTATTTACAGAATGCTGTTAGAGAAACCATGGTGAGTTGGAAAATTGCACCAGTATATCTTATTTTGTATACTCTCAACCAATGATTAGTCAGTAGAAAGATGGCCATCGGACATGGACCTTTAAGGCGAACTCCCTTTTTACTCTCTCCATCTCCATGCAACACACCTCCATGCAGAGCGAGCAACAGGGTCATGTTCCTGTCCTGCAGATGCATGCAGTGGACGCAGGGCTCCGAGCCTTTGCTGAGCATCAGACGGTGAGCGCCACTGACAGCCGGCCATCAGGCAACGTTGAAAATCAGTAGTGAACTTTATTACGCCAGCACTCGCAACCCCAATTTCAACACACACACACCAGCCGAACCA
>NW_011351319.1:0-6151 GCF_000735185.1 Notothenia coriiceps | reverse complement strand
CGTTGTATAAAAGTCTAGGGTTTAGATGGTAAAAGTTATAAGCTTTCGGTGTGTTAAAGATGGTTGATACATATGTAATGTAATTTCCAATTGTGTGTCAGGACCACAAATCGATATAGCCCACCCTCTATTTAAGGCGGTCAAAGCAACAACCTTAATAACAATAAAAACAACAGCTGAAATCTGAAAATAACTTTTGCCCCAACATATTCTTTATTGTTCTGATTTAAGCTTTTCCAAACAGCTGTTTAACTCTGAGAGTGAGTCAGAATACTTCTTTAGAACAAATGCATTTATTGGTCAGGCTACTGGCTCCCAAACACATGTAGGCCTTAACCTGATTTCATTTTCATTTTAGAAGCCAATAAAGCAGTCATTTTGTTTTTTCATTTTAAGATATGCTTCCCTAACATAGCACAATATAGTTGAAAGAGTAGTATAATCATGGATAACGATTCATTATCTCACTACTACTGTTTTACTATGATATAATACTGCTACGCAACAAACAAATAAATAAAATAAAGGGTGTACATTTTAAGGTCATATCACCCAGCTCTAATACCTTTATATCTGCCCATAACCCCCTGATTCTAATGACATCAACAATCAATGATTTTGATTTGATTTATTTCAAATGTGTAAACAATAATACAAAAATGTAACTTAGAATATTATACAATACAAAATTAAGCAGCCTGTCAAATTGACATACAAAAATATTACTGATTCTAAGTATGTATAAAAAAACAGTTTTTACTTCCTTACACGTCCGAAAAGCATAAACATAATGTGTGTCTTTTTATACATAAATAGTTGAACAGACATTACCAAACACCAATGGGTTCAGCTTTCTTCAATGAGCCCTATAGCACACCGTCCATGCCGACCAATTAAATTGACCTATTAAAACAATGTGAATTTACTTAAGCATTATTAACTATAGGATGGTATCAAAAATGTGTCTGATTTTTTAATTGTGCAGGCTTTACAATTTCTAACTGACAATTTTATTTTACATCAATGATGAAGAGGATTTATTGCGAAGGACCAGTTGTGAGATGAAGACAATCGGGAGTGCCAACCAAAAATGAGTCTGGCCACACTACTAGAAGTATGGAGGGAGCGAGCTTCCAGCCTGCCTTTCTGCTCACATGCTTATTGACGATCATCAGCGACAGACAGACTGGCAGGAAGTGGAGATGCTGGGCTGGTCCAGGTCCCCGAACTGGCTCCTCTGAGATGAATGCATGTCTGGCAAAGCCTGCTCATGCGCAGACCGTCTAATGAGTATCTGGACGACTCTGGTTATTAATGAACTGTTGTGTTTTTCAAAGCTTCAGTCTTTTTCTTTTGTTTTTTCTTCTCACCTGGAGAGGAAGACTGTTTCACTAATTTCAAAATTACAATGTTTATCTGTAAGCATATCAACTCTAAAGGCAGCTGTGAATGATATTACTGCAAAATACATGAATAAAAATGTGTGTGAACATTAAAGCATAGAAATATAAATTGAATTTTAAAACAAAGACTGTAAAAGAAATGAAAGTGATGCTTAAGGCCATCACTATGATGTAATGGACTTAAACATGGTTGTGTGATGTACTGCAAGGCATTGTGTAAGCTATGAAAATGAAAAGGTATCCATTTACTCATGCCGCCTTATGTGGTATAAGTATCAAGTATTTTGGGGTTAAAAGTGGGACGCATCCGCACAATCAAACCACCCTGCCTGCTAGGCCTTCTCTATGGAACTGTTGGTGGAGTTGTAAGTCAAAGTTGTGCCCCCATACCACAAAAGTAGGCCTTTTTCGTAGTTTTTTATTGAGAAGCCGCTTACACCCACCCACACATGTGACCACAGAGATCGGTTTGGTTGAGATATGAGTCATTTCAATGGGACCCCCAAATGAAAAAGCGAGAGTTACTTGTCAAATCAATTGTTCCATATTAAAGTATTACTCAGAAGAGCTTTTGGCTCCTTCATGAGAAATATTATGAAGCTTGAAAGCAGGAAGCAGGTGTTGATGCTGTACATGGATACAGTTATACTATACATATCCAATGCCACCAAGTTGTCTCTCCTTGACTTACGTTAAGTCTGACTAGATTGCCACGGAAATGTGGGTGTAAATCCAACACGACAATATCAAAACATAAGAAAACTAACGCGATGCTTTCCGAGTGTAGAAGGGCTGCACGGACGTATCCTCGAATGAAAAAACACAATTTTCTTGAGCCTGTTGACATATTAAAGTCTTATTAAATAGATATGTGTTCATTGTATTTATAATTATGTTTACATGGACTGCCACACAACACACACACACACACACTATACCACAACACACACACACACCACACACACACACACACACAACACAACACACACACACAACACACACACACACACACACACACACACACACCACACACACACACACACACACACACACACCCACACACACACACACACAACACACCACACACACACACACACACACACACACACACTACCTACCTTGCAGGTCTTCTCTACTGACCGATCATTTGCATTAAAGATTCATATAAATAAATATGATATAATACACAGAACTCTTTCACTGATCTTACCTGAACGCATCATACTGTTATGGTGTGGTGCGGTTCATTGGTCGTAGGAGATAATAGAAAGCAGTTTTTCTTTTACTGTTAGGATTTAATTAAACAGAAACTCTTGCAGGACGCCTCGCAGACGGTAAGTAATCGTTCGATTAGAGAACTTTAAGAGCGTGACGAGCCTTTAAGAAACTAACCAGGCGAGCAATAAATACACACGTGTGGACCCAGGACAAAGTGGCAACAGAAACACATAAAAATACCTTTTAAATTGCATTAAAACAGGTATTGCGTTAAGAGAATTGCGTTATCCTCACGGTGGCCTTCTCGTGAACCCTTTTCATACGGCGTAACAGCTGCAAACGACTCTAAAACACAGTTCTAGTTTGCTTAACGTTTTAGACTGTGGGCTACGGACTTTCACTTTAAAGGTGGGGTAGGTAATTTTGGAGAAGCCAGCTCGAGTGCACTAGAATTTGAAAATACACAGCCGGAAAAAATCTGCCACTTCCTTACAGAGCCCCTCCTCCAACACACATGAACGCCCATATGACCAATGAGGGCACGAGATAAGTTTGTGCACAGATGGAAGGCTGACAGGCAGGTAGGCCATCCAGTTATTTTAGCCTGGCTGGCTAAAATGATTGGTCGTGCTTTTTACAGTACTACGGCTTCCACAGATGAATTTTGTATGGATTTTTTGTCCAAGCACTGAAGATATTCATTGCTATCGGGATGTTAAGAGCATTCCATGGAATATAACAAAAAGTGTATCTCGAGCCGGTTTCTCAAACTTACCTACCCCACCTTTAACACTTTGTTTCTGACCGTACACTTGTCATAGAGCTGCCTGTGGTGCTTTTTCAAGTGCTGATACAGGTTTGTGGTGTTGCCTCGCGATGTAGCGACTTTTCCACAACAGGTCGTGCTCAACACCTGCTTTTGTTGCACATCTGTCGTCCTAAACCCGAAAGATTTCCATACAACCGAAGTGCTGCTTTTCTTCGGGACTAAATTGTCCAACGTTGCTTCTGGCTCGGCTGAAGCCATTTATCTACACCATGAATGTTGCTAGAAACGTCTTCACACATGGGCGTTTCACATGCAGTGTTGTTGTTGGGCGTATGCGTAGTTAGTTACCATGGGCCACTTCTGATAGGTTAACAATGGCTGGTACATGTGGAGCACAGCACTTCTGATTGGTGTGGATGACTGACCCACAAGAAAAACATTGAATCCGACGCGCTGTATAACATGTATCCCAAATCGCAGGCTTTGCGATTTGCCAATTACATCATTTGAAATTGCAATTTCAATTTAAAATCGATTAATCGTACGGCCCTACTTTCCTAAGGCAAACAGGAAAGAAAATCTGTATATTTCTAAAGAGTGACATTTGTTCTCTAAAAACCCTTTGTCATTTGGTGCCACTGGTTGCTGCTGATTGTTACCATGGAAACAAAGCTCTTAGTCCTGGTGGCTAACATTTAGGATACAAATAAATCAGTCTTTAATTGTGAAACTGTCTACTTCTCCTACAGTAAGTCACTACGACTAGTCCACCACCACAGACCAGCAAAACATTTCTTTGTGAGACTGGCTCCATGTAATAATGGCAACAACAACAAAAAAAGAACGACTGCCTAGCATTGTATAGCGTGGCTTGGTATGGCATATTTTGCTTCTAGAAGATGTGCTATCAATGAGGAGCATAATTATTTTTGATATAAATAGTTGTAAATTAGCAGGAATGTTGCACGACATGGAGGAAACCGCAATAGTCTGTATTCAAATGCAAGTGTATTAAAACAAAATGTTATACTGACTATATGATTATAGTTATCAAGATTATCATTTTGGCCATAATCTGCATCCTTGTTTAACAAATAGTAAATGCATCAGAGGCAGAAAGGTAGTCAGATATTTGCCCTTAACACATCATGTTCAACTGGTATAGTTTCTGGATCAAGGAAAAAACAAAGAATAATATGAAAATAAATAAAACAGCTACTGCATGTTGAGGTAGGACCAGGTTGGATGTGCCTTATCAACAGCCACACACAGTGGTCTGAGCATTTAACATTAAAGCATCAGCATCATGATTTAAGAGAGACATGATCTGATTTTAGAGAAATAGCACCAGTGTTTGTGTTTTATATTTATTATCAATAAAATATAAGATATCTTTTATCTGAAACGCCTCAAATCAAAATGTGTTTTTTTTTTATTTGCAGTCCTCCTTAGATTTGTTTTTACTTAAAAGAAAGTGAAAACAGTTCAGCTTGTCTGATGCTGACGAAAAACTGAATTAATTTTCTCCATGTAATCCATCAGTAAGGGCATTTGGGGGGGTATTTGCTGCTTTGTGTTTTTTTCCGGAAAGAGAGTTGTGATCCTGTTCAAATGAGGGATAATCTGTGAGCTTGCATTGTGTATGTCGTGTGCTCTGCGTGTCTTAGCCTGCACACAAAGATGAATTAGTTGCAAAGCCAAAACTTGTCAACAGGGAAATTGTGACGTCACTAATAGGCTTTGAGGTTGTGTTGGAACGAGTTCATATCAGACTGATGTTGCCATCATTTCATCCAGCAGAACAGACACAGAAGTAACTTTCACATTACTAGAGGTCTCTTTGTGAGAAGAGAAGATAGATGCAACTCCTTAAAAACTACAAAAGCCTTTTCACAGAAGAATTGCATTATGCCTCTAGAATTGGAGCAAGCTGCTGCACATTTGTTGCTGTTGTTTTATTTGTATTGGTGAGCTACAGTTAAGGTGGACCTCAAATACATAAAAACGTATGTAAATACATAAAAAGCAACATTAACCAACAGAGCAATTAACCATCCCAGTACTTAACCTAAATCAGTCCTTCAGCAGATCTCCTGCTTACAGTTATATCGGATATCATTGTTGTTGTAAATAACTGAAGATCCCAGACAACATAAAACCAGCGAGTCCTTTTTTAATGGCAAGAGAATAAAAAAGGAAGAACCATAGTGTACATTTGCAGCAAAATGAGCCAAATAATTTCATTGAAAACGAACAGGTGTTGTGACTCGACAGATATGTTAGGTTTAGTTATGTTTTTACTCTAGTTTTGTGTTTGGATCTTGTCACTTCCTGTTTTTATTTTGAAAGTAATCTTTCCTCTCATTCCAGATCCCACATTTCCTGCCTTTGTGTGTTTCCCGCCCGTGAGATTGCTTGGCCCTGCCCTGATAGTTTTCACCTGTGCCCATCCCCCTCACCTATATATAGCCCTGGTGTTTCTTTGTTCCTTTGTCAGTTCGTTATGTTTCATGTCGTGAGAACCTGGGCCTTTTTTTACTCCTGATACCTACCTTGAGATTTAGACCTTTGCCAAGTGAGTTTTTGTGTTGCTGTACAACTTAGCTTTGGCTATTTAACTGCTTTCTATTTTTTGAAAGTACGATTTAGTTTTTGTTATTAAAGAACATTCTATTTTTGGACAACTGTCTTCGAGTCCTGCTTTTGGGTCCTGCGTCCTGTGTCTCGGTTCATAACAACAGGGCGGCAATTATTGTAACTG
>NW_011351318.1:0-1884 GCF_000735185.1 Notothenia coriiceps | reverse complement strand
CTTCAGACTCTACACCAGGGGGGTCAAACTCAATCACACAGTGGGCCAAAATAAAAACATCGGTACTAGTCGAGGGCCGGACTGGTTCAATGTTTATTGGAAAACGTATTGAAATTAACTTATTGCACATATTAAACCTGGAACTAACAAAGCTTAAATGTTTGCCTATAAAAACAACATTAAACATTAAATAATCAGTTGCATTAATTTCTTGTGGCTCTATCTGCAGCTTTTCCGGAGTCATTTCTTATGATTACATTTTTCCACAGGCCAACAACAGTTTCAAAAAAACAATTTCCCTCAAAGAAAAAAATATGCCCTGTTGTCGCAAGAAAAAAAGTGCAGAAGGAAACATCCATTGAAACTCAGTGTGCAGCGTGATGCAAGTTCAAGCCAGATACTTGGCATCTCCTCTCGGGTGCAAGTTCATCAATGTGTGGGGTCAGGCTCTGAGCTGAGGAAATCCTCAGGATTGAGTGAAAGTGTGCGTGCAATATACCGCCGGGCCAGATCTAATAGTAATTAGAAATTATCCTGCGGGACGAAATTAAATCCACCAAGGGCCTGATTTGGCCCCCGGGCCTTGAGTTTGACACATGTGATCTAATGTGGCATTATGTTCCTAGAAAATGTATTCAATACAAATATGCAACCATTTATTATCTCGGTACTCTAGCAGACACTTGTTACAGTACATGTCATAGTTGGCTTATCACAGCTGCAGCAAATATAAAACAATTGTTGGTGGGTTTTGTTAATGTAGGATAATGTTTTCAGTTGCAACGTCCAGCACGTTATGAAGTTATGTTTTCTAGTGCTGCAGGTGACATCATTTAAATTATTAGAAAAAGTCGTTTTTAGTGTGCTTTGTGGCTAGAGCTGGGAGGAGGTTTTTTTTCTTCTATTACAGCAGGAACAGAGATGCTACTATTCTTAAATTAGCAGCAATATAAACGGCTCTCTTTAAAAAAAAATCATCTTTCTCTATTTTGTCTTGATAGAAATAGTCTGCAGTACAGTCAGAGCAAATACTCTGAGCTTAGTCCATCTTAGGTAAGGCAAATCAAAGACAGAAAGTCATGGATCTAGAGATCATGACTACTCCATCCATTTGCCTCTTTCACAAAAAAAAAAAATCTGATTCGAGGAGCACAATCACGTCTTTAAGGAAGACAGCCCATTTGTATTCTAGGCTCCCACTCTGTCTCCTCACGTGTGACTGAGTGCAAGTGAGCGAAGAAGAGTGAGCAAGTAGGGAGGAGGGCAGAAAGAGGGAGGGAGTGTATGAGAGAGAGGCAGGATGAATCTAATGCGTTGCAGCAGAGAACTGTGACAGACCCGGCATTTATTTGAGCAGAGACTGCTGCTGTAGGAGGAAGGCAGCGGCAGCAGCACAGCTCTATCACTCGGTGCCTCCACCACAGCTGGAGTGAGGTTGGCACGAAGAGGCGGAGGCGGAATACACAGCAGGAGGCACGACACCTCTGCAATGCCACCAGCAATATGATTCCTGGAATACTATGTTAGCTTTTCCAGCTTTTGCCTTGCAGCATTTAAGTATCCCTGTCCTCCTTCATCTTTTACCATTCCCTCTGTCTTAATTTGGAGGGGTGTTCGTAAAGCGTGGCTTGAATAAGAATCAGCGTCATCCCTCTACAGGTCAGAAGTTGGTACCAGCAGAAGATTTGAAAGGCAATCTTCACACTTTGCCAAACTCCTGAGTACTCCTCTGCGATCTCCAGGAGTTTTATCACAAATCTGTGTCTCATTCGGTGAAAAGAAGTCGGGGGGAGTCATTGCCATTGAGAAGTACATATAATAAATTGTTCCCAATAGGCCTCAGCTTTCTTATTTTTTTTTATATATATATATATATATATATAT
>NW_011351317.1:0-8663 GCF_000735185.1 Notothenia coriiceps | reverse complement strand
GTGGTTCCATCCCCTTTCAAAGTGTTGTTCGACGCTCGGCGTAACCCTCGGCGCACACTCAAACATCCAATCATAGAGCTTGAGGACTATCACAGGGTTTGTCAAGCAAAGCGGAGAGAATACTTACTTCCGGGTGTACAATTCTCTAAAGCTAAAGAGCTGCTCCGACCCTCGGTCCTGACGGACTCCAACTTGTGTTTATTAATCAAACAAATAAATAAACACAAGGATAATTATGTGTTATTGTTGAGTAAATAACAGTGTGTGGTTTAGAAAATAATACAAAATTAGAAGGAAAACATGATGAAACAATACAGATTTCAGTATTTTGAGCCCCTACTCTCCATAACTGACGGCAACAAAAGTCCTACATCATTCAATTAAAATAAAGAAGTAAAAACAATAAGTGTGGCTTGATATTGAGTAAGAAAAAGGTTGATAAACGCTGTGAGAATGGATCTGCGGGTAGCATTCGCTCGCTATCTCAAGTCGTCTACAACATACGTTTAGGGAGCTAGAAGCCTATGGACATCCTGGAAAGTTGAAAATGTACGCTAAGGGCCGCCCCCCTTGTGTTGACAAAGCCGACACAGGGGACCTTGACATAACGTCAACATAGGCCGACCTGGGAGTGAGGATGTGTTGGCCATGATGGTCACTCTCTTCACCGGAAGTCATCATCAAGCATTTATAAAGTTTATCCGGCTGCCCTTAGCCATTGGGATTGTTTGTGCCGTTTAATGTCTGCCGTGCAGTAAGGCAATTGTGATTCGCAAATTAAAGGAAATGATTACCATAAAATATGCAACAAAATCCCGCTAAATTATGTATCCCCCTCGTCATTCATAATTCATCGCTCCAGCTCGTTACTTGCTCTGTGTCTTTTCTGCTTTATATTTGTCATGTTAGATCCATGACAACAAAAGTAGTGACATTTGGATATTTTGTGTTGAAGTGTGTAAGGTGTCAAATGAACAAATAGAGAAAGGCTTTTGATGAAAAGCTAATGTTTGAGGTATGAGCCTAATATGGGTAGTTGAATCAGATATGAATAATGTACCGACGGAAGGGTCTCCGGTGAAACAAATGTAATGTTGTTCTGTTAAGATGCCGACAGCGGATTATATAATAGTTTTGCAAAGCTGTGTATGCTCACATACCTTGGTGGGTGAATATGGGAAGTTGCGTATAACTAAAGGATGTATTACCTCCAGGAATAAGCCCATGGTATGGTAAAAGCCCTTTAAACAGAGCTTGTGATTAAATCATTTGTAAATCAGAGTGAGATCACTTGATATGACTTATCCGCCTTCAAAGTACTGAACCTTGGCCTCACAGAAACACTCTTGATCATCCCACTCACTAACATGAGAATATCGGTAAAATCAGACTTAGCCTTTTGACACAGAATATAATATCAAAAAGTCAGTCCTAGTGGATACTCAGACACTGCTCCTATGCTGAATTATTTATAGGACTCTCTGTGCTGGTTAAAATGAGACACAACAGCTCTACTAGCTGCAGCCTGTCCTCAGTATGATGGACCAGGGAGCCAGGCACAGAGCAGCATTTAATGACACATTTTCATTATTTACATGCAGTCTGATTAGAATGACATATGATGAAACTACCATGTCCATGGTTCAATCTTTTTAAAGCTGGAGTTCAAGCATGCAAGGATGTTTTGTGTGAATATAAGTAGTGTGTATGGGTTCCAAATTGTTATCTGAGATTATTTAAAAGAAGGCTTTATAGAGTGGCGCAGGAACCAGTCCCAAAACCCAGAACTGAGTAAGCATTTTACAACATAAGGCCGTTCCCTTGTTTCGAAATTAGTTTTTTTTTAAATGTAGTTTTGTTTAATGTAGTTTTGTTTAGACAACTGAAATAAGGTTTGTTGGAAACACAAGGGTTAGGCTTATTATGCTCATTTTCAGGTTTAATTTTTGTATTTTTTGCCTCTACTGTGACATGTTTACATGGTTCTTCATGTGTCTATACTCTAACAATGCTAAAAAGCAAATCCTATCCAAACTATAAAGTAGATACATCGTGCAATGATATCAACACATATGTTAGATCTGAACAACACAACTGTAAAACTTAGTGACGCCTGTTAGGAAAATATCACTCGGCACCGGCTTGATCTTCAATACCAGGATACATGTAATTATTATACTTGCAAGAATGGAAGTAGTCATCACACACAGAGCTGCATGGGACCAACTAGTTCCCAGAATAGTGTCCTTGACATGCACAATCACAATCACAATCACAGTCACAAGATGCAGAATACCGGTTCAAAGCAGTATTCAATGTTTAGTTCAGATTAGCTTAGCCCCACGTAAGCAATAAACATGACAGTCATATGTCTACACCCATAGAGGCTGAATCATCATGTTAATCGTTGTCACATAGCTATCATATGCCTAAAACAGTGTGTCCTGACGCTCTTCTAGGTAATCATACATCCTGTTACGTACACAGCTATGTAGGGCCTTTGTTATCATGTGCTACTAAGATATTAGAAGACTACATTCAGTATTTTCCCAACAACCTGGTTAAATATAGGATATATAATATCATATCCAGTTATGTCAACAATTTCCAAAAACGGATTTGTGTTCAATATGATTAATAAGGAAATAGCTGACTAATATGCAACCAACATGGCTGTGTTAGTTAACTTCAACATTGTCTGATCAACTATACTGACCAATACAAATTCAAAACCATTCAGTCTCATTTGCCTTACTAAACCGTGGCAATAATTCCAACATAAAGATACTGACTTAGCTCACTTGTGTACATGTAACTTCACAGTTAGACTTATGTAACTCAACTGTCTTCATTAAAGTCTAAGAAAGAGGCAAAACAAAGAAAGCTGGTAAAAGTATTGTAATAATGATGCGATGATGATGATGATGGTGATGATGATATAGATGCAGCATTAACGGTTACTAAATCCCAAGGTATGGAGGGAACAGCTGCAAATGTTAATTGCTGATGCTTTGCTAAAGTCTGATCGTTTCATGGTTGAGTTGTTTGGGATTGCAACCCTTACTGGGAGGTAAATTCCCTCTAATGCTAAATATCAGCATGAAAAAGAAACACTTGGCAACATCTGAACATCTAGTTTAAGAAGCTATTGTTCCTCTGCGTTCACCAACACTAAAGTACTGTATATTTGCCATTAAAACAACACAACACTTTGAAAAAGAATAATCATGTTTCATGTAGAGTCCCAGTGCAAACAGACTATTATCCCATTACTCACTCTAACCCAGTCTGACGTAGAGGATTTGCTAATGGAAATGCATTTGTGGTGTTAATGTTCACTTCAAAGCAAGATGTGCTGATGAAGAGCTTAACTCTGGTATCATGGCAGACTAATCATGCATATTGCACTGGGCCCCAGAGAGCCCGATAACCCAAATAAGAAGCCATGTAAAATGAATCTGGTCAAACATCATTGTGCTATTGAAAGCAATTTCACACTTAGCATAAGTATAATATCAATTAATAAGAAGTGGTGTTGAGGACAGAAAGGTGTGGTTATTATCCTCTGTGGTGTATTTCTCTCATTTTTCTGCAGAGGGAGCAAGAGAATAAGAAGAGGAAGTGCAGTACGCTGAATCTTGAATACATGTCTATGATCTGTTTTACATGGAACGCTCATTATTCTTGCTATTTCTCTTCCCATTAAAGCCCATATGGAGTCATGTATTATTGACAGGGTGAGCCACTGTGCTGAAAGCAAAGTCGCTTAATGAAGGGCGACGGTGACTTTGATGCTGTAAGGTCCTGTTAATACACAATTGTTCTCTCTCATTGTACTCATTATTTCACTTACCTAAAGCTCTGACATTTCAGTATAAATACAAACCCAAATGGAGAATGACATGCGGTCCAATTGGATAGAAGAGGGGTATTTTACCTTCCAGCATCCCTTAAAAACAAGTAGCCATATCCAAACAATTAAAGCATGTATCAGAGCCCCCACTAAAAGTTACATTACATCACAGACCACAAAAGACTGTGACTATCTTCTGACTTTTTCTGCTGTCAGTAGGCACTAAATATTTAACCGCAATCCCGATCTAAACGCCCCACACCCTCCCACAACGACGCTTTCTTTAAACCTTCCTCATGTGCAGAGGATCCACTTTTGGCACAACATTAAAAGAAGTAAATCCATGCATATACATCTTCATAAAGCAAGAGGGAGGGTAGGAATTGAAGGAGAGGAGAGAAAACAGCGGAGAGAGCAGCAGGATGAGGGAGAGATTGTGAGACAGGGGGAGAAGAGAGGGAGATAGATGCAGATATTTAGCCTGGAATTATTAAAGGAGCGGAGGAAGGATCCATCATCCTCTCTGTTACCTAACTTTAACCTCCAGATGTCTTTTTGTCTGCTAAGTGGTACTGGAGCTGCCGTTAAATGTTTTATTTGGCACAGAGGTCCTGGTGGGCTTCTGGCAGGGATAAGACTTAGCTTAACCTGGCTGGCTGTCATCTAATAGCACGGAGCAAAAGCCAGATGAGCAAGGAAGACTGTGGAAGGAAGGCTTTTTTCCTTCCTACCATCAGCTGACAGCCAAATAAAAAATAGATCTTGCCATTTTATTTAATCTTAATTGCAATTTGATTTAATGTTAAACAAACTGCCACTGCATCGCCAATTGAAACCATTCCAACATTTGACAAAGATTCTTCAACATCAATGATTCTCAACACATTAAGCCTACTGTCAGAGGTTTGTATATTTAAGTTATTAAAATGTTAAGAGGATTTGTAAATATGCTGCCCAAAGACTTATGGGAGTTGCTATGCAAAGTACGGATCAGTAAAGGATCAGTTTTTTACTTTTTTGTTAAAGTAGCTGATTTCACTCTGGTGCCCTGAATTGTGTTGTTAATAAACTCAGTTTATACCAGTTGGTTCCTCACTAAATCACATGTGTGTATTTGTGAAATCTAAACAAGTATTAGTTGTCTTTCTTGATTCGATAAATATTTGCAAAACCAGTTTTTCGTAATGCTCCCAAGAGTGCATTGATATCCTTTATGGGTAACAAACATTATGCTTCTTAATGGTAATTTAATGATCACTAATCCCACAGGAAACCTTTACAAATGGCAATAGAGCTAGCTTAGTTTAGCGAAAAGGTTGGAGAAAGGCAAAGTGCTTGCCTTGCTCTTTAGCCTATAATGCTAAGCTAATGGGTCATCACTCTAGCTGTAAAATGACAAAATGTTGAAAGTAAATGAAAGTAGTTGCGTATGTGCACTTCCAAAAGGTTGACTTTATCCTCAGCATTTTGACTTTATTCACTACAATTCTATTTTAGACCTTTCAACTTTAGTCTTGCAATTCAAAATAAGTTAAAACATATTCCTCCTCTCATTTTTTTCTCCTTATACCTGACCCATACACTCTTCCGTACTAAGAAGAAAGACAGGAGAGCTAATGATCTTCTCATCTACTCTGGGCAAGAATTTGGCATATTTCCCTGTTCAACTATCCCAGATGAAGGGTAGACATTCAGGTTCGTATGACACTAATTTATTGCTGACTAACCAACACAGGAGAATACATCATGACTGGAAGTGCACCCTGCAGTTTTTGTCTGCTGTGTGAAATAACACACGTTCTCA
This sequence comes from Notothenia coriiceps, assembly GCF_000735185.1. Classification (NCBI taxonomy): domain Eukaryota; kingdom Metazoa; phylum Chordata; class Actinopteri; order Perciformes; family Nototheniidae; genus Notothenia; species Notothenia coriiceps. Next base: position 3,006 of record NW_011351317.1, on the reverse strand, counting down.
AACACACACACACACACACACACACACACACACACACACACACACACACACACACACACACACACACAAGCACACAGCAGCAGTTTAGAAGATGAGAGAAAGTGATCTGTTTGATCCTCTGGTTTGATGCGATTCTTTTGACATCACGCCCACCCACCAAGTCCCAGACAAGGCTTGAAGCTGCACAGAGCTGATTTTCTTTATTAAGTATGAAGTGTCCTTACAGCTCTCCAGTTGTAGCGTGCAGGTCTGTTTGTCCATGGGATACTTGGTCAGATCCATGTTGCAGGCCACGGTGGTGGTGATCCTAAAAAACAAAAAGGTGGTTTTTATTTCAAGGGAAATTCCAAGAATATACCTAAAGCATGGTATTTTATAGATCTAGAACATTAGTTTCAAACAATCAATTGTGCAGATGTGTGAATTATTTCTCTGCTTTTTCGTTCAAGTTATCATTAATTTCTGTTATACATATGAAAGTATGTATAAATTGAGCCCTCAATGGCACAGGACTGAAGATCACTTTTAAAGGAAATCAAGGCTTCACTCTGCATTGCTGTCGTGCTGGAAGTCTGGGTCATGTATGAAAGTCTCTCACAGAATAATTTTGATCTGAAGTGCATCAAAACTTTAAGAAAGATGCATTTTTGATCTAAAATCTAAGAATACGTACTTCACGTGGCTCCTTCCTTAGTGTTTGATTAAGACTTACGTCTCCTAAGTCGGTTGGAAGGGACCACCAGAGGCTTCGGCTACACATCATTTTAGTGAATATGAATAACATACATTTTTGGGAATAATTGACTGAATGGGACAGTGATTTTGTGTATGAGATAAATAATGTTTTAATTGATATAGACCAATAAGCTATAGCGACTTGATTAAAAACCGTAGTGGAAAATACAGTTAATCTACCATGCACATGGGCTGTAACAGCAATGTAGAAACTGTCTGATTGGTATCTCTAGTCTTTACTGTACTGACATTTTTCATTTATTTTAATATGGGGAGTACCAGAATCTGCTTCATGGTTTTCACTTTCTTTGCTCCATTGGTTCTGTTTTTAATTCAGTAGGTGAACCTGTATGTTCATAAAATAGTGTGGGTGAGCTTATCTGTGTGTATTAAACAAAAATGGATGGGCTCATGTGTTTCATTATTGGTGTGAAGAGTACATATACCAACAGGACCTTTGTAAACCATAAAAAAAAACATCAAATACAATATGTTATTTAATCTGGCCTTTTGACCACTCAGCCTTAGGCTCTGGTCATTTCAGTGCTTTATCATGTATTCCCCCTGGCACAGGCCTGACACATTTACCACAGCTGTCCTTTCCTCAACACCTCACATTTCCCACTTCACTTTGACCCTTTTCACAGCTCACTCCCTGACGTGAACATCCCTCTACTGTCCTGTTATGTGCTGGCAAAGCGCTACCCTCCTCCCAGTTTCCTTTGACAGGGTGTGACCCTAAACTGTGAAGTTATCGAGGCGCAAAGTTCCACGAGGGATTCTTCTCATCTTGGCAGTGGAACCATTTTCAGAGAAAATTCTTAAATACAAGGATTTGTATTGGGATATATGCTGCTGACTCCTCTAACTAACTAAGATATTACGATCGCTAGAGGAGACAAAAGCATAGTGTCTGAAAGCACGCTTTGTAAAGGTAAATCACATTATAGATTTAATTACACCATTACATCTATGAAAAACATACCTTAAACAATAGAGGCAATTTACATTTTTAAACCATCAGATTGTTTTCCTACACTGATAAAAACGAGTAAATAATACTATGATTATGTCTTTAAATCCTACAAGAAATTACTAATAATTTTCTTTTACTCAAAATCTATCCTTTTATTTAATGTGTTACTTGAATTTGCAAGTAATTTTGTATCTTCATTTTGATAAGTAATGTTAAATCATAGCACAAAGTAAATGTTAACTAAAGTAATGTGACCTACAACCTGTGAAAAGCTAGTAAAATGTACAGAGCAATGTGAGTAAAGGTGGGCGACGCCCCTGATGACGTCAGAGGAGTTTGCGTAGTTTTTGTAGACATTTGAAAAAAAGCAGTCAGACGATTGAAGAGAAGAGAGCATGGACCCTCGTCTAAAATGAATACTCCTGGATTTTGAATCATGTAAGTATATTTATCTACTTTATTAACTTTGTACATCCCTGTTAGCTTCTCTGCTTAATGTGGATATCAAACGAACCAGTCTTTCAGCTTAGCAATTTAGCTAGTTAGCGTGCTAGCTAATTTAGCCTGCTTTCATGGACGAGGCACACACAACATGTAATACTTTGCGGTTTAGCAGTTGTTTCAAACTAGTCAACAGCTGGCGAAATTCACCGTTTTGAATACAAAAATGTGGCAGTGGGGAAACGACGCTGAAGTTGGCTTCCGATTCAGAGCATCCGATTCGGCAGTTAAGGGGAAAGTTAAGGGACATTTAATTTACAGCGCTGAGCGAACAATCCTCCGTGTTTGTACCTCTTAAATCGCTGCATAGCCGATTTATTTGGACTGGATTATCCCAGAGAGTCTAAAGATTATTTATAAATCAGTTTGAGATTTGTGAAACCTTTATTCTATTTGTGAAAATACAAAAAAGGGAGATTTCAGTGCTTTTTTCACATGTAGACCACATTAGACCAGGTCCTGATCTAAAACCACTAGACCTAGACTCATCAAATCTGGACTGGATTATCCCAGAGGGTCTAAAGATTCTTTATAACACCGTTTCAGATTTGTGAAACCTTTATTCTATTTGTGAAAATACAAAAAAGGGAGATTTCAGTGCTTTTTTCACATGTAGACCACATTAGACCAGGTCCTGATCTAAAACCACTAGACCTAGACTCATCAAATCTGGCCTGGATTATCCCAGAGGGTCTAAAGATTCTTTATAACACCGTTTCAGATTTGTGAAACCTTTATTCTATTTGTGAAAATACAAACAAGGGAGATTTCAGTGCTTTTTTCGCATCCTGACC
>NW_011351316.1:58787-67239 GCF_000735185.1 Notothenia coriiceps | reverse complement strand
GGACAAGCCACTCCCTACCTCTTCTCAAGCCAACAAGTGGACTTGAAGACTCAGAAGACTCTGGTGCCCGGCTCACAGCAAAGTCCCCTTCCTGATTTTCTGTTTTCCATTGGATGCTCCTGACTCCAAACATGGGGGAGTGGACCATCCTCGAGCGCCTCCTGGAGGCTGCCGTCCAGCAGCACTCTACTATGATCGGAAGGTGAGTTCTCTTTTAGTTTTTACGTCTTTTTACGTGTTTGCATGCACACGGTATTTCAAATGTAAGAATGCCAGTGCATGCCGAATGAAAATCCCTCCCTGCTCGCAGTCATTAATCCGTACGAGTGACAGGGACGACACTATGAGTCCACACAGAGGATTTGAGTAGATCCAGATCACTGTGAGGACATCTTACCTTAAAAGTCAAAAATCCCTCTGCTCTATGCCGGTGTCTCCACTCTCTCTCTCTCTCTCTCTCTCTCACGTTGGCATCAAGTCTGCTTCAGAAGCCATCCCGTTACACAAGTGTGCCTCGTTTCAGCTTCTCCACAACCCCTCCTTTCCCTCTTTCCTTTCACTTTCCTTCTCCATCAAGTATGAAGTCACCCCACAACCTTAAAAAACAAGTCACGAGAACAGGGTCACGGCTGTTCATGATTTATGCATCATACTACATGCCGAGATGTCTTGTATTTTAGTTTGAGTAACTCATTCTGCCCACAGAATACTCAATTATTTAGCCACAGAGGCACATCAGCCCTGCAGACGGTATTAAACATGATGTTACATCTAGTAAAAAGACTTATTCCTGAGTTTGAGGTTTTCTTGGGACATCTTTGGTTCGGCACGGGTTCATGGGAGACTTTCTCAATTAGCACTTTTAAACCAATCCCCTGGAGCTACTGACTCACTCTGGATGGTCGTGCTTTTGAATTATTGAGTGAATAAATGTCAGCCAGCTTATGAAGTTAATCATGTGGAGAAAAGTCTTCGGCTGACAAAAGCTCCGTGTGTGAATGTTGTCGGGTTTGTGACACTGAAGTGATTTTGAGTGTTGTTCTTGTCGGTCGGACGGACGGTTTGTTCAAGTCGTTTCCTTGGGTGGCGTGATGAATGATTGGTCAGCGTTTGCTTCCCTTTCTTCATGAGACACTGGAAGAGCAGCTCATCGACGGGGATAGTCATCCTGGCTGCAGGGTCTCTGAGCAACAGTGAGAAAGAGTAGAGACAGAAACAGAGGAAAAGGAAATCGGTAGAGGAACTCCAAAAAGAGTATCGTGCGAAGTAGATAAGAGACAAGGCCACAGAGTGCAAGACATGAGAGACAGATGACGTAAAAAGAGTGAAGGCGGGGGACGGCGAGGAGCAATTATTCACAGACAAGCGAGCAGACACATGGCCTCTGTCTGCAGGGCGTTGGTAGGAAGCCAAGAGGACCGTCTCGTCACGAGATGGTGCTGCCTGTCACGACCTCAGCGGGGCGTCCAGGACACCCAGAGGCAGGAAACCTCAGATCATCTTCACGCACATTATATCCAGACAGCAGGAAGGTTCAGATCAGATGTTGTGAGGAACCGCCCAATTTTTTTTGTTGAAATGTCAAAATGTCCAGCAGGTTTACTTACATTTGTTTAAGCTCAATATTGTTTCCCTTCCTAAAGCCACTTACAATAAAGCAATAGCCTACCTCCAATTTAAAAAATGACTAACAATTTTGGTATTTTTCTGTGCATTTCTTAAAAGGGCCATATTCTGATCAATTTCAGGTTCATATCAGTAGTGTCTCTACTCTGACATGTCTCCGTGCTTTAATGTTCAAAAAACGCTTGATTTTTCTCATGCTGCCTGTGCTGTAGGGCTGGGCGATACATCGATTTTATCGATTAACTCGAGTGTGTAGTTCACGTCGACTTGTTTAAAGGAAAATCGGTTTTCTCTTCAACATCCGCCAACGCTTCCCTCTGGGCTCCCGTAGTTCGGAATGGGCTCAGGCCTCCCCCCGCACAGTGCGCGCATTTACCAAATAGAGTGATACACAAACAACATGACAACGAGCAGGGAAGAACTTGTTCCAAAGAAAGGCACGGTGTCATCCGTTATTTGGAATTGGTTTGCGTTCGCGAGGTCAGATTTAGACCAGACAACACTTTACCCGTGAAATAAACCCCTTGCACGCTCCGACAGTTCTGTGCTCGCATTTGCTACAACTGACGCGCGCAAATTACAACCGTCATTAGCTTTCTGATTTTCTAATCTCTCGAAGCACAATCGTCACATTGTGAATGTGGGTAATTCTCCCCATAACGCTACTAAACTAATTACTGCAGGAGGTCAAAGCATCAGGGACTGTTTGACCTGCTCACACCCCCTTTCAGGCTCGTCGTTCGTCGAATCTAACCAGGTTCTTGTCCAAGTCATAGATCTCTGACCACGACTAGCTCCGTTTCGTAGATTAATTATTGTTTAGACTGGAACTTTTGGTGAGTTTATTTCGTTAAACCCATCTGAACTCATACTGAAAAGGTGACCCCTTTCTCGTCCCGGTTATGGCTATTAGTCACCGGACTCAGTGTCGACTCCCCCCCGTTGAGTTCATGTATGCCGGTTGTACAATTCTTTTTACCCATGATCACCTCCGGTCGACTCAAGTCTACCCATCGTCTTAATACTTTACTTGAATAACGTGCATAAATTTGGCTCGCACTGCTTCTCGAATTTCTAACGGATAATTTTGTTGCTAATTTGTTATTTATTAGTCAACGTAAGTAACAGACTACCGAGCATAGCGTCCGACAAAAGCCGTCTCAGTTCACCGAACTACCTAAATCGTAAAGAGGTGTCGGTTCTTTGTCGAAGTTTTTTTGAAAAGGGAGTTCTCTTTTTGTTGTACGGGACAACACACACTCTCCTTTCGTCTTCCTTTTGTAGGTAATTTTGAGTCACCAACGACGAGCACTCATCAAGTCTATGAAACCGTCAGTAGGAACCCCGTTCCCGTAGCTTACAAACCGAGTCGAGCTCGACTCTCTGGGACGTCCTACCTACTTCCACACGCCGTCATGGCCGCCCGGTCTCAGATTATCTTAATCTTTAATCGGAACGCCCCCGCGCCTCTCTCTCGGCTCGCGTCCTCCACGCTCGCGCGCGGCCGGAACTCACCTGTGTCACCAATGATTTTCGTATAAGTTAACCGCTCGAAGCTCAATTGACACCTAAGTGCCCGTTGCTGCACAAACATCTATTAACACGTCACTGCAGTTCTCGGTTTTTACTGGCCGCCCTTCTTGACTTGAATTCCAACAACAACATGCACCTATTTCACCTTCGACATACCCTTCTGAACCGGGGTATTCTAACGTAAACAAAAAAAGTCTGAGCACATTTATTGCAGAGAAAGTTCTTACGCCCACTCCTTCTACTTCTCTACTTTTGCGTCCTACTTTCTGTATGAATGATCTTTCCATACATTAACTAATGTAGGCGAACATTTTAATATGACCCTCTTCCAATTACTCTCCTTATTCATTATCAACTAAACCAGTCCACTAAACGTCTTCTTCGCCAATTTCATACGGATCTTACTGCATCAATCTAGTATGAAACGCTGGTTACCTGTTCTTCAGCATGACGGTTGTAGGCTCGTCGTCCCGTTGAACTCCAGTTCGTAGAGCGTGTCGCTCCAGGTAGTGTCGCTTCCATACCGAACACGTTAGTCGACCACTCGACTTCTCTCTGGGACCGTAGCCGTGTAGTTTAGTCCAAAGTCATACCATAACTAATCACAAAACCCCCACACAAGAGAAAGGACATCACACAACATCCTAACAAAACTACATGTACCAGACGTTTCCCGCCTTTTAGGGCTTTTAGTGTGTGCCCGGGGACACTCTTGTGCACTGAGCTACTCCCCATTCGCGACCACGAAGATAACGCATCCCGCGAGGTTGTGAACATGCCTATCCTTCCCACACCACGTCCCCCACCCACGTGCATCCAACCCCTAGTCCCCCCCAGTGTCACGCCTTTTGGGGGTCCGGACGCCAGTCGTTACCGCAACCGGCCTCTCGTGAAGTGGGGTTCAACGAGGACAACCCTAACAGGTGCTCTACTCATCCAATCAGTGACCTATTTTCGCAGCTTGTACATTACATTCCCTCCATCAATTTTCCCCCGCCCTCGTAGATAATTCGCACTCGTTCGTGTCTGGTTTCGCCGGTCGTTGGTTCGTCTCGTCTGACCGAGACTCACGTCCTGCTCCCCTTTTCTCCGCACGTCTGGGGGGGAGGGGTGGGGGGCTTAATGTATCACGTCTCTGTTTCAATTCAAAGGTTTTTTTTTCTTGGACCAGGTTTTGACTAGTCAATTATTTGGGTTCGAACAGGTGGCATGATAGTGGTATAGGCAAACGACTAATATTATGGCTGGCGTCAACAATTACGTCAGGCTCCGCCGGCTTACGAAAGTATGTCCCTCCGCCAACTTTTCACAAACACATGCCACGACATAAACGACGCGCGGTTCGTAAAGAGGGTCAAGCTCGTCCCTCGAAACACACTCAGTCCACGGACCCTTCATTAAACCACTGACTACGGACAACATCGTTGTATGACAGTTTGTAATGANTTCAGGTTCATATCAGTATGTAGTGTCTCCACTGGGACATGTCTCCATGCTTTAATGTTCAAAAAGCTCTTTATTGTTCTCATACTGCCCGTGCTGCAGCACCTCTTTTCACCCTCTGTCTGAAACCAGAGCCCAGTCTGCTCTGATTGGTTAGCTGGCCGGCTTTGTTGTGATTGCTCAACCACTTAGACATGTCCCGCCCCTTAGCCTCTTACATACAATGTGTCGGAGCGCTAGCCAACAGAAAAGTGAGAGTGTTACATAGTGAGGTCATGTCTTGTTATATTGTTGTTTTGGTTCTTCTGCTGAAGGGAAGGACCTGAGTTCTGCGTCTGTGTGAGACTCACCTTTCCTTCAGCGCGCAGTAACGTGAGAGCGCTGATCAGGACTCGTTAGGAGATAAAAACGTTGTGGGAGCCGCCCCCGACAGAAGGCTGTTAGCATGCACACATTGTTTGTGTTGTTGTGAATTCCTGCGAGGCAGAATCCACTCGGGATTAGACTAATGAGCCCTGTGTGTGTGTGTGTGTGTGTGTGTGTGTGTGTGTGTGTGTGTGTGTGTGTGTGTGTGTGTGTGTGTGCTTGAAAGGTCCATCATACAAGATTTAGGGGATCTATTGGCAGCTGCGGATAATAACATCCATCATTATGGTTTACTAATAGTTATCACTTCACTTCCTCCTCCAGCACCTGGACACAGCAGGAACCTACGCCAGGATCCTGTTTGTGGACGTCAGCTCTGCCTTCAACTAGGGCTGGGCGATAAATCGATTTTATCGATTAACTCGAGTCTGTAGTTCACGTCGACTTGTTTAAATGAAAATCGGTTTTCTCTTCAACATCCGCCAACGCTTCCCTCTGGGCTCCCGTAGTTCGGAATGGGCTCAGCCCTCCCCCAGCACAGTGCGCGCATTTACCAAATAGAGTGATACACAAACAACATGACAACGAGCAGGGAAGAACTTGTTCCAAAGAAAGGCACGGTGTCATCCGTTATTTGGAATTGGTTTGCGTTCGCGAGGTCAGATTTAGACCAGACAACACCCCGCTGCAAAGTATGTTTGAAGTCTGTTGCTAGCAAAGGCAGCAGTACGACAAATTTACTGCAGCACCTCAAACAAAAGCATCCTGCTGAATGGGAGAAATGTTGCACGCAGCGGAATGAAAAAGACCGCGGCACTACAAGCACCTCACGCACAGCCGCCAAAATACAGTCCACCGTAACACAAACATTTTCAAACTGCATCCCATATGACAAGAATTCGGCCCGCTGGAAAGCCATTACAGATGCGGTCGGTATGTATATAGCAAAGGATATGGTGATATACGGTGGAAAAGCCGGGGTTTATTAACATGATTAAAGTTTTGGACCCCAGGTTTTTTTTTTTGGAACAATTCCTTTGTCATCTGCATATGAATTTAGGGGGGGGGAGAAAATCGATTTAAATCGTAAATCGGATTTTTTGTGAAAAAATCGGGGATTTCTTTTTTTGGCCATATTGCCCAGCCCTAGTGTCCATGTGTATGGCATGCCATGTCACACTTGGTGGAGTTGTTAGCTGCAGCTGAGGTCACATTCAGGAACCCTTGCTGCCACTCATCATCACTCTGCCAACAGGACTAATCGATATCCATCCAATAGCAACACCAGACCCCTGTGGTGTTAATTAAAAAAAATTAAGCCTGATCGATGCATTGTTTCTGCCTCTAATACTCTTACTAATGAAATGTCCACAGTACCACATACGCCTAATTTTCTTCACACTTACAAAACAGATAAAAACCCACATGCACTGTCATCCAGTCCGGTGCAGTAATTTCAAAAATTCAAAAGGCAACGTGGAGCTTCATGAGTAATTCATATTAGTGTATGTTTAACGAGCCTCACAGAAAAGTACACCCTCCTCACTGGATCCATGAGACAATAACATGGTAGTAGTGAGCCATATGACATTGTTCATAATAATACTTGTTCAAATCTTAAAGAGGCCCTATTATGCTTTTTGGAGTTTTCCATTTCCTGTAATGTGTTATATGGGTTTTGGTGCATGTAAATGGTCTGCAAAGGCTAAAATCCCAAAGTTCCCTTCAGAGGGAGAATCTCTCCCACACACTATACCCCCCCGACTGAAACGCTCCATTGGACTTCTTAGGCTAATTGCGTAACATAGTGACATCACAATGTAACACTCCCACTTCGATTGGCTAGTGCTTCAACACATACTTCATGGTAGGCTAAGGGCCAGGCTACTCTAAGCGGTCGTCCAATCAAAACAGCGATACTCTGGTTTCAGACAGAGGCTCAAAAGAGGTGCTGCAGCACAGTCAGTATGATAACAAGAAAGAACTCTTAGAAGATTAAAGCATGGAGATATGTCACAGTAGAGGAACAAAAGACAAATATGATACCCGAAAAGGATCATAATATGTCCTCTTTAAGACAGCAATATGAGACAACAAGGCTTTGAGGGGAGTTGCTGTCAGCTCTCCTGTGGAGGAATTGATGTAAAAAAGGAATGACTTTTGTAGTGTGGACACTGTAAATCAGAAGATGACTCCCCTTTTAGGATATTTTAGAGGATGTATTTTTACTTCTAACTTTGATACATCGAAGGAAGAAAGCACTGTAACTGAGTGAGAGGTGGGTGGGGGGTACGACGTGTGAACTAAATCATGTGTCAGCTGGCAAGGGCTGGTACGGTTTGGATTTTTACATTTCAGAGTCTGGTGGGGTCAAAAAAGGTCACTTTTTTTTCTCAGAAAAACGTATTCAAAAACAGTCTTACAAGGTGCAAAACAGACACATAAAAGGCCTGTTTATAGCTCTTCACAATTTGTAGAAAGGTTATCAAAATTGCAATATGGACGGGCAATTTTCAAATTGCAGGTAAAACAATGTTTTAAAGGCTAAATATGTGTTAAAAGACCTTATAGAATGAAGTATCAGATGCAGTAATTATGGATGCTCCGATCGATCAGCCGCCGATCGATATCGGCCGATACTCCAGTGCATGACATTAAGGATTTTGGGAGATGGCCCTGTGGGCCATCTAAGCTAATTTAAAGATGGCCCTGAACCCAATAGAGATTGCCCTGAAAAATGCGCGCGGACGAAATGGCACAAAGGGTTTGGGGGGCCTCCCCCTAGAACATTTAGATTTTTCCAGGTCTTACTGTAGATGCTGTCTGGTGCATTCTCTAGGCTGAATTATAAGATGAACCACCACAAAATTATATTGTACAATTTCAATTGTATTCTTCATTTCACTTGTTTGTTTGCTCTTGTTTGCTCGCTTGCATGCCCTGCATAGCTATAAGAAATACTTAAGTTGTTGGTCAAGACACTTTCCATCTGATGAAGGCAAATGCCTTCCCAGATGTAAAAAAGTAGAAAACATTACATTCAGTTATAACTGCCAAAACAAACATTATTTACACCATATGGCCCCTGTTAAAAGGGTTTTGTAATGTGTCTATCTACTGTAAGTTGGTCGAATGAATGCTGTTCCTCATCCGGAGCTGACCGAGCAACCCGAGCAGCAGGTCGAGAGGAAGCGAGCGAATCCGCGAAGCAACAACATGGTGACGTCGGATGTTCCCGTTTAGCCGGCAAATCTAATCTCTTCGGTCAAAATAATTCCCTTTAGGCGCAATACCGACTTCAGTTGCGCCCTTATGTGCAGCAGGGAAGAGTCATGTGACGACAATAGGCGTTGCCAACAAACGACTAATTTGATAATCGATTAATCTTCAGATTATGAACGATGTACAGGTCGTTATTCGGGAACGTTAAGGTTTAACTGTTGACTATCCTACTTTATATCAATACTGCTTATCGATCCGGTCC
>NW_011351316.1:44727-58742 GCF_000735185.1 Notothenia coriiceps | reverse complement strand
CATCCATCTACATTGTCCATCTTATCCTCTAACATCACCCCACCACCTTCACTTTCGTTTAGTTTCCTCTGCTCACCCATCGGGAATGCAATACACCGGCAAGCGCATCGCGTGCAATTCATAGATTATCATCATCATCCACCACGCTCATCAATCCATCCTCACTCCTCACCTTCACACCAACGGGCCGAGCACACACAGCACACACACACCACGCGCACACACACACACACAACCACAACACACACACACACACACAACACACCACCGCACACACAGGCATCACAACACACACAAACACACACACACACACACACACACACACACACACACACCACACACACACACACACCACACACACACACACCACAAGCTGAGGGCTCCTACAGTAAGTGACCCAAACAAATGACCAGGGGGAGCCGTGCTGGCGAGGTGGTGTTGTCAGAACGAGGTCGTGGAAGATCCTGCAGAAAACTCACCTACACACACTTCTAATCTTTCCCCCCTGTAAAGTGCAAAGGCATGCTGGGATATATTCAACTGTTAAAAGAACAAGCTCAAATAACTGTACGCCAAAATGTGCACCTCATAGTGCTTCCAAAGCCATTTGAGGGTTCAGTAACGCTTCAACAAGTGCTCGTCGTTAAAGCAATCAGCATCTGCAACCCTTTCCCAATGGAAGAGGGGGTGGCGTATAGACAACTTCCTACTTTTCCAAAACAGATATTCCACATCAAAGCCACTCTATTGCAGGGGTGGCAGAATGGGAATCGATTGACTTTGTAGGGTTTCCCGTGGCTTTTAGAGTGGTGATTTCTAAGAGCATGTTGTTCCATCACTTCTTTGTACATGACTAAAATCGTATATAAAGGAAATCTGCAAATAATTTGTGAGATATTGATTGTCTCACATTACAAGCGAATGGAGCACTAGCCAATAGATTTTGCGAGGTGACGGGCCAAAACGTCAGCCACTCTGTACTAGAGTGTTAGGGGGGCTGTGGCTCAGTGGATTAGTGCGCTGAACTTTAGTGCGAAATCAGGGGATATTAAGTTTGAGTCCACTGCGAGTCAAGTCAGTGTCGTGCCCATCAGTATTGAGTTATTCCCTTGGGTAAAAGGCGCTAACAATGTGGACATGTAATGTGTTAAATCACTCCTAATGTCTTTTTAAAGAAAGATTTGCCAGAAATAAATAGTAGTCTGCTGTCACAATCATGTTATTTATTGGCAGTAAGTCAATGTAGGTAACTACAGCTTTTAGCACATTCGCTTAACATTCCAGTCAACACATTACTTAATTGTATTGCCAATGACAGGGCTAAAGACTTTTCATTAACTGGACGCTGTCTCCCATTCGAGCTCCGCTTCCTAGTCATTATTGGAGATCAAATCAGGGGGGTGGGAGGATGCATGCACCTGCATGTTAACGTCAGTTCAAAATCTGACAATGACAGGTCAGCACAGTAAGGGACAGTAGCCTATTGGGAGTGGGAGAGACTGCATGAGTGATGTGTTGACAGTAGTTAGGTAGAGACGTGGCTTCATCAGAGGCTGTTTTGTACCAACAGGTCGTGCTGGGCCCACAGTCATCAGAGGGTCCTGGGGGAAGTCCATTTACACCTGCCCGCACTGCCGTAATGGGGGAATTAATCCACGGGTAGCAGGTAACACACACAGACAATAGGCTGCTGAAAGCCATGGAGCACATGTGATATGCCCACAAAGTAACACCATCCGCCTTTCTCATACACCGTCCCGAGTATTTCGATACACCCACCAGCCCACACCACTCACCCACCACCCCACACACGACAACACACACACCACACCACACACAACACAACACCACACACACCACACACACACACACACACACCACACACACACACACACCACACACACACCACCACACACCAAACACAAACACACCCACCACCACACACACACAAACACACACAAACCACCACACACACCACACACACCCTTCCTGACCTGAGAAGGGAATGCTCTGCAGCCCGTTTGTAACTCTACCCAAACAAACAAGTGTTATCCACCTCCCTAAGTGTCCCCGCGCGCGCCTCTGCACTGCACCACACCCTGTCCACGCGCCTGCACGGCTTTTGTACGGGGAGGCTCATGAGAACACGCACGCGACGGCACGCGCACGCACGCACACGCAACGCAAAGCCCACACACACACACACACACCACACACACACAAACACACAACACAAACACAACACACACACAGCACACACACACACACACCAACACACACACACACACACACACACACACACGGATAGCGTACCTGAACCAAATGTACGACGACAACCCTGCGCCAACCAAAGGAGACCGTGTTTCAATCTTCAGCGGACGGCCAATAGATTTAGGATTGGGGGAGGATTAGAGTGCGTTTATAAAAATTCATGTCCAAGCAGTGAATTCCCAGATTAGATGGATTTGGATCTGTAGAAAAACCAGATAAGGTGAAGGGCACTTTAATGTTTGGGAACGTGCAGCTGTCAAAAACACGAGCTAAACATGGTTGACTTCCTTTTTAATTTCATACCGGAAATAACTAAAAGATTAGGAGAGCTTCCGGTTAACACCGATTTCAGAGGTTAACTGACAATGATTTAGATTAATGACGTCCTCCATTTCTTTAATCCTTTTGACAAAACTGGACTGGTGGTGAAAAAATGTTTCCGAGAAGCAGCAAAATGCAGCAGCTTTAAAAGATTTCCAATGAACAGGTTCAATTAATTCTAGAGATGTGCCTGTCGAGCAAACATCTAATCTAATAACAAATCTACCTTGAGAAACCACTCACAATAAATCAATTTGGTAGACTTAAGTATGACTTTCGCACTGGAAAGGACAGCAGATACGAAATCAGTGTTCCTAGTTTACAGCAGGGGTGTCAAACTCAAATTACAACAGTGGGGCCAAAATTAAAAAAATGGGTACTTACTGTTTTTTTTTTTTGGAGGGCCCCGGACCTGGTTCAATGGTTATTGCAGAACTTATTGAAATGAAACTTATTGCCACATATTAAACCTGGAACTAACAAAGCCCTTAAGGATGATTGCCTATAAAAACAACTATTAAACATTAAACTAATCAGTTAGGCATTCATTCTTATGGCTCTATCTGCAGCTTTTCAGAGTCATTTCTTTATGATTACATTTTCCCACACGGCCCAACAACAGCCTTCAAAAAAACTATTTCCCTCAATAGAAACAACCAAACATGCCCCTGTTGTCGTGAGAGAAAAAGTGCAGAAGGAAACATCCATTAAACTCAGTGTGCTGCTCTGTGATGCTAGTTCAGATACTTGGCATCTCATCTTGGCGTGCCAAGGTCATCAAATGTTTGGGCTCAGGCTCTGAGCCTGAGAGACCCTCAGGGTTGAGTGAAGGTGTGAGTGCAATATACCGGCGGGCAGATCTATAGTAATTAGAATATTATCCTGCGGGCCGAAATTAAATCCACCAAGGGCCTGATTTGGCCCCCGGGCCTTGAGTTTGACACATGTGGTTGCTAAAACATATTCAATTGCAGCTTCATTAACTGTGATTTCACTTGCAACGACTGTTTTAGATAATTGTGCAGTGACTACAATGAGCCAAAAATAACCTGGCTGTGTAAGAACTTAACTTAAGTGTTTTTTTGTATGTGATAAATGAAGCTATGTTATTGGAAACCGCCCCATAATGAATTGCATTTTTTTTTCAGACTGTTCAATAACGTCTCTTTTTCAAATGGCGGTGAGAAATGAAGAGATGAAAAACGCAGGATGAAAAACATACTTAACTAAAATATTTAATGATTACAATCGGCTTTAAAATTATACTGGAGAAGTTTTAATTGAGAGGAATAAGTAATATTGATTTTGTCATTTGATGCAAAGAAAGCATAAGTATTGCCTAATGACGTAGTTTATCATTAATTTAGCACCAATGGACAAGAGTCTACTGCCAACATCATTCATCAGGTCAACTTGAGGTCAAGCATCTCCACAGTCAGTGTCCATCACACTGAAGTATGCTTGTGCCAATCACTGTTAGCTGAAGAGATACACCTGGCATCTGTGCACATCAAATCAGTTTCATATGTATATTATGTGTTTTGGGGGTTTTCTCTTTCCTGTAGTGTGTTGTAGGTTGTTCTGCATATACATGGTCTGCAAAGGCTAAAATCCCAAATCACACACTTCCCCTTAAACATCGTGACATCACTAGGTAACGCTTGTGCTTCTATAGGCTAGCGCTCCAACACATTGTACGTGATAGGAGGCGTGTGGTGCAGTGGGTTGTCCGTAGGTGTTGGGATCAGGGGGTCACAGGTTCAAACCCCACTGCGGTCAGCATGTCGTTGTGTCCCTGAGACACTTCACCCCAAGTTGCTCCTGTGGGGATTGTCCACAGTATTGAGTATGTAAGTCGCTTTGGATAAAAGTGTCTAACAAGTAACATGTAATGTAATGATAGGTTAAGGGGCGGGACATCTCTAAGCGTGAGCAATTCACCAACAAAGCGGCCAGCAAAACAATCAGAGCACGACTGGGCTCTGGTTCCAGACGGAAGGTGAAAAAGAGGTGCTCCATTGAGCTTAAACAAATGTGAGTAAACCTGCTGGAAATTTTGNAGGTGTGTAGTGTGATTCTGTGTAGTTTATTTATGGCATCCCGTTGGATTTGACGTCATCTGAACAGGACATCGCGCGCTCACTGCTTGATAGCGCGCGAAGGTTCGCGCGCTATCAAGCAGTGAGCGCGCGATGTCCTGTTCAGATGACGTCAAATCCAACGGGATGCCATAAATAAACTACACAGAATCACACTACACACCTACGCAATGATTACATTCAGGCAGACTGTAGAATACAACCTCTTTGGACAATTTATATACTTATTGAAAACAAGCTACAAAATGTAATACCTTGGTAAATGCCGTTTAATACTTTTTAATAGCCTTAATTTTCGCTAAATTGATTTATCAACTTTTAATACTTTTTAAGACTCAGCAGACTTTTGAGGCTGGTTAGGAAACAGAGATGTTTTTTTTCTTTCTAGTAAAATCATAACCAACTACTGGTACTTTACTATTATAGTAAGTAGTACTCTTTCTTTATAGCACATTATATGTCTTATTATAAAAGTGGGTATGATAAAAACAGATAGAATTTCCACGTAAAGCACTGAGACAGAGTGTGTGTAACAACCATTTATTACCACCTTATATGACAAATCTGGAAATTACAAACATTGTTTAATTGAAACATTATTCTCAACATTTCAAAATAAGAAAATAAAAGACAAACAGGAAATCAAATTGAGCAAAAAAAAAAAAAGACAAATTAAGTTAAAAGGTGACGAGTCAACCTGAGAAACGGCAAACAGACGATCAAGTGATCCGGAGGGGACGTGTACAGAAAACACAACTAGTATTATTTGTCATTTAACACTGATTTACAGTACAGTTTCACATTTTAATCAGCTGTTTTTTCATTCGTTTTTTACACTTTGAGAGCTTTTTGGTTTTTACTTTACCAACCTTTGTTATAAAAAGGTCCGTTATTAGAAAATAAAACACAAAATAATTTGTTTGAGCAAACTTGAGCTTTGGCTTTAAATAATTAGATGAAACCAATTTGAACACCACAAAAACAGCTGACTCTTCTGTCAGGTATAACACAGCGTCTACAAGAGGATGGTGCCAAAATGAGTTCACATTTATCTAGAAAAAAACAAACAGTTCAAATCGTTTTTTTGTTCTCTGTAGGTGTTTAATTCTGAAGTATCCCCCCCCATCTCCACGTCATTAACAAATGGTTTTAAGTGGCAAAAGAAATCCTGTGCATGACACTCATTTGGATGGAAAACATCAAACCTAACATGATGACTGAAAGCAATATGATGACCAAAAAGATGCCGATGTGTTGTATACAATATGCTGAGGTGATCAGAGCTCATGCACACACAGGGACAGATCATCCATCCTGACTGACGCCCTGCAGAGGATGGAGCGCAGGAGGAGAGGAGGAGAGGAGGGGGGAGCGTTCATGTAGCACCCTGCTGCAGAGAAGAGACCCCCAGCAGACACAGACCCATCTTCTCCTCCTCCTCCTCCTCCTCTCTGTCCCTAGCGAATTTGCAATGTTCTCGTTTTTTCTTCCGTATTCTATCCACAAAACATCCTTCACATCACATCGCGTCACAGACAGTGCAAACTAGGAGACGTGTGCTCCAGGAGACCTCATCACCAGAGAGTCGGTACATGCACAAAAAGAGAGTACCCTATAGTTCTGCTGCCGAGAGCACTATGAAAAACACGACTATACACTTTATCCATCATATAATCAGTTTCCCTCTACACACTACTAACACAGGGAGGGAGAGAGAGAGAGAGAGAGGGAGGGAGAGAGGGGCAGACTGGTGAAGGAAGGGCAGGAAGAGGTGAAAAGGAGAAAGACAAGGAGAGTGTTTAGGCGCGCTCCCCGCGGATACGACGTGCCAGCTGGATGTCTTTGGGCATGATGGTGACACGTTTGGCGTGGATGGCGCACAGGTTGGTGTCCTCAAACAGACCCACCAGGTAGGCCTCGCTGGCCTCCTGCAGGGGGGGGAACAGGGATGTCAGTAGAGCAAAAATGATTGTGTGTTTGTCTTTTATGGTTGATTTCATTAGTCCCTGCAATTAAAGCATGGAACCCGATGTCCGTTTTGTAAAGTATAAAAATCAAATAATAGTTTTTTCCCAACATATTAACATTTCTCCTCAAGTGTAAGGAAAGAACTGTAACTACATCTTTACTTTTAGCAGAACATTGTATGACAGCAGTGCTTATATGGACAGACATTCATTTTCGACACTGTATATTTGTACGCCATTAATAGTGTTTTATAACACCGCTTTGTCTGTGGGTTAATATCCTCTCTTTCATTAGCCAGTGGTCAAGTGTATGGATCTGGTTGTTTTTCTGACCTGCAGAGCTCCGATGGCAGCACTCTGGAAACGCAGATCGGTCTTGAAGTCCTGGGCGATTTCTCTCACCAGACGCTGGAAGGGCAGTTTGCGGATCAGCAGCTCAGTGGACTTCTGGTAGCGACGGATCTCACGCAGAGCCACGGTACCAGGCCTGGAGAGCAGAGGAAAACATGTTCAAATGCACAATTTAAGGAGGGAGAAGCTGAGCTGCTTTTACAAAAAAGTTATGTTATCCCCTTCCGATTTTAACAGAACATATGAATCGTGTGCACTTTTTTCATCTTCACCTTGCACCTCTACTAGTAGGAGCCTGAGTGAGACCAGGGTAGAAAAGAATCTATTTTTCCAAAATGTAATCCACATAACAATCTAAATACGGAATGTAATGTACATTGCCTATTGTGTTTTATGAGAAAGTTAATAAAAAAAGTGAAATGTTATTAAAAAGTAAGTAAAATACATCCCTAAAGAGTTTATTTGGGGCTGAAGGAAAACTATTGGTCAGTTGAGTTTTGGTGTATATCCACATATTGAACAAGGGGCATAAAACTCAAGCATCCTCTGTGTTTTCCTATCTTTCCAACACAATCAAAGGCACTGTATGGACTCTCACCTGTAACGATGGGGCTTCTTGACCCCACCAGTGGAGGGGGCGCTCTTACGGGCAGCCTTTGTGGCCAGCTGCTTACGGGGGGCTTTGCCTCCAGTGGACTTACGGGCAGTCTGCTTGGTACGGGCCATGGCTACTAAAGATCACCTGAGGGCACAGGACAAAGTTGGCTTTGGTAAATACTACAATGCATTTTTAAGGCACATGTGTAAAAGAATAGTGTGAAGGGGAGGGGATTTGAAGGATACAAATGTACTTGTCCAGTTTTATTTTTGATTGAATTAGAATTGTACATCTACTCATCAGTAAGAGCGGGATATAAAACCATACATCAGCAGCACAAGCGTCTATTTGTTGTTTGTATTATATCCGAGACAGCTTATGTAATGACTGACGTCCGTAAAAAGGACAGCAATAGTGTCGAATCATGGTATACCTTCTTATCCTGTGAACCAATCAGATTGTGTAAACAAGCCATGGAGGCGGGATATTTCGAATTTGTAGACCAATCATTTCATTTCAAATAAAAGTCGACCCAATAACAGCACGATGACGGCAAGAAACATCCCGCCCCTTGCGCAATGGACGTGGGTTTGTTCGATTCTTTACACTGCGCACCCCGGTTGCGCACAAGGCCTGATATTTTATTCAGAATGAGCTATAACGAGGGAAAAACAAGCGTTCCCGCCCGCGTTGGCTGCCCGCTGTCAGCAAATGAGCACACCTAAAGATGATGGCTGGCTGGCTGGCTAGAAGAATGTAAACGGGAAGGAAAAAAATCGTTGTACCAAACGAGGAAGGTGGTTATAAAAACGACGGAATTATATACAAACCGCGGCATTAAAGTGGAATATAGTTTTTGTAACAGACAGTAGACATGTCAGGGGATCAATTGGTAAACAATATTTTGTCAGATGACCCCTCACTTTAGGCGCATTTCCGAGTCAAATTTGACCGAGATCACAAGTGCTTTTAAGGTCCCCCGAGCAGGCAGATAATAAGCGACTGCTCTGCGTTTTCTTTTTCACCAAAAATAATGGAAAAGACACGTTCATCCGAAAAATAACACAACATTAAATGAAAGATTGGACTTTTATCGAAATGATGAGACTTACCTTTGCAAACTTCGTGAAAGATAACAGGTCAAAAATGGGAATTTATTCTTGAGTCTCTAAAGCGTTGTTCTTCTCGCTATAAAATGAAGGGAGGAAAAAAAAGGAAAAAGAACATAGGAAAGCAACAGGAGACACATTTCCCATGATGCACCTGGGACAAACATATTACATACATGCTGCAACATGGTAAACAGTTGCATGGTCACTTTCCCATCCAATGTCATGCTAAATGTTGTCTTTATTCCGATTTTTGACACTTTTGTTAGGTTATACTATTTGTTTTTTAATTGCATTTATTTTTATTTAATATCAAAAACAACCAAAAACACTTTTAATATCAGAGAAACTGAATAGAAACAGAGTGGATTTCACTGTTGCAGACTTTTAAAACTATATTTACGGTTTTTTTATTAAGTTGACACTTTTGTGAATTTATATTATTGTTTTTTATTAGATTTATTTTATTTGGAAAAAACAAACAACCAGAGCACTTTTAATATCCGAGAAAACGAATATTATTAAAGTGGATTTCAGTCTTGCAGACCTTTTAAACGATATTCACAGTTTTTAATGATGTAGTATACACAATTGTAATTTAAAACATATTCAACACTTGTGTTACTCTATTATCTGAGTGCCATGGAAAATTGTCTTTGTACTCACACAAAAATAAAAATATCATAGTGTTATAAAATGTGAAACAGATAATAAATGTTTTAACTTTTATTTACAAGGAGACAGCAAATGCAGTATTTACACTGCCAGTCCTGCAGGGGGCGCTCTTTAATTTTAAACACATTGCAGAAAACTACCCGGGTTAATGGTGCAGCGAAACATAAACAAGACAACACAACTATTATAACAAATTGAATTAGGACGACAATACGTCAATATTATAAAATCACAATTAGTGAGAATACTTTACGTTTCCTTATGTTTGACAGTATTGTTACTTTTTCACTCCAACATAATGTGGGGGGAAATGTTTTCATTTTAACTCCCACAACAACTATGCTATTGTGTTGCAGTTGTGGAGAACTAAATCAATAACTCCCAGGCTCCATAGACATACTATACATATCATATACAAAAAGGAAAAAATAGTGCAAATACAAACATGTTACACTGAAACTAAAACCTAAGATGTTCATCGACAACAACTACACGATAACTGCACATGCGAAGGTTTAGCTTTTTGTTAAAAGTGGTGGGGAACATATTTAAACAATTTAACCATAAAACATTTGACACAATGTCATTTGGTGGATCGGTACAAGGTGAGATAATCGATGATAATAGATAATTACCAAAGATTGGGGAAACTCTATGAATCATTTTTGTTAAACTGATCAGTGCATAGTAGTTTTATAACGATTAAGTACATTTTTGTTGAGCTTTTGGCAATGCACATTCATTCATTCTATATATTCATTTAGCATTGTATATTTTCTTGTAAATAAGCCTCAGTGAATGATTTTACACAAGTTAGTTGTTTTTCAGAACATTCAAAACAAAACAAGCTTTGAAATAGTAGTGGGGACAAAAAAGAGGTGCGCACATGTTCCCAGCGACCCCCATGTTAATAAAACCTATGTGCATAGTGCATACAGTATAACAAGAAAGTCTTTGATTCTTATGAATGGGTGTATAATTCCCAAACACATTGGTCTTGAAGTATTTTTATATCTTTTCATATTTATTTGTATTTGTTTTAATATTTTATAACTTATTCATATTTAGGTTTTATTGTTGGAGGAACCTGGGACTTAATATATGAATCACCATACCGATACTGTAGCTACTGTGCATATGACAATAAACCCTTTAAATCTTTGAATAAAGGTATGGTAATTCCCTCGCTGTCCTGCAGGGGGCTTGCCTGCAGCGTCCCTCGCGCATATAAAACCCAACACGTGACGTGTTTTCTTTCCACCATTCCTCCTCCAACATGGCGGCCAACAGGAGGATGAAACGCATGGCGTCCTCCCAGCCTGGTTTTATTAAGTTAAAGTCCGTTTCGGGCGACGATAGCCTGGGCACCACTCGGAGAAAACGTTTGAACAAGAACAAGAAGAAGAACTGGAACAAAAACATCGACATCAACGATGTGGACGAGTTTCTGGAAGACATCCGACACCAGGAGAGAACCACAGGGTGAGTTCAGCCATGTGTTTGGAGAAACCACCGTGTTGTATTTACATGTAACAAAACTCTTACAAATGTCGAATGATAAACTTCATTAGAGGACATTTCGTTGGGTTTTAACCGTTTGTGACCCGATGTCTGACCGTCGTTCCCCCCCCCCTAAAACCGTGAACTGTGTTTACAGCAGATAGATAGATAGATAGATAGCTAGCTAAGCTAGTCCTATTTTTTAGGTTTCTTGTTGTTGTACTACAAACTTTGGCACACTGTTGTTCTAAAAAATAAAAATAACTTCAGTCATAAATTACCACTATTGTAAAGTACCTTATGACATAATTTACTCATGTACAATCTCGAAGTTAATTTTACTCAACTACATGTACTTGTAGTACAATTGTAAAATGTCGCTTCTATTTATAATACATCACTAATGGAAGAAATTTTTCTGCACAATTACTACTACTGTTACTTGCGTGGCTCTTTTTCTGAGTAGAACAATCTCTGTAGTACTTCCCCCTTTTGTTAATTAGTTTACCATGTTACAAATAGATAAAGTGAAATTCATGTTGAAGGTCTTTTATTTATTTTTAAAAACACATTGTCCTGTTCAAGATCCACAAATAAGGGTTAACAGGTTTTGTCTTTTGGTTCATTGTTGATAAACCGGATAATGGCTCTGAGTTCCAGAGTTTGCCATCACTTATATTGGACCATCAACATTGAAACTGGAAATGTAGATACTACCAAAATAACATGAATGTTATCCGAACAGTCCCCTAAAATAACATGTTGAAAATTATCTTTTCATATCTTGTTTATATTTATTTGGAAACTCTTGCAATGTTGTGAAATAAAAAGATGGATCTGCCAAAAATATACGCCAGGCCACGTGTTTTGCCTAATCCTATACAATTCTACACATAAACAATGACAAAGTCATGTCTATTAATTCAAGTCATGTTTTGTCTATACATTTCGTGCTGGTTGGTTAGCTTTGTGCAGCTCTTTTTGTTCAATGCTTTATCTGGATATCTTCAGTTTTTGGAAAATAGGCAATTATTTTTATATTTACTTATGTCTGTAATTTATGCCTACATGATTGATTGGTAAAATGATATGGTCTCTGTTTTATAGGGGTTTGCTTTCCGAGAAGACGGATGAAAGTTTGTTCTTTTTGGATGTTGGACCGCCAAAGAAAGCCGAACGGAGAGGTGAATATATGTCCCTTGGGCCTATTGTTGGTTTGTGCATTTCCCAAGTAAAAATCAGTTGTGTGGTAGTTTTCTCACATCCCAATACGCCTAATTCTGACTCAAAATATTATCCTTTCCCCTGGGCTGTAGTGGCACCTGTCGAGGTGAAGATGAGGAGAGGAAAGCCGGTGCGTCCTCTGAGGATCGACCTGATCCTGCAGCACGACTCCCTCGTTGCCGCACCTAAAGAGTCAGTATCAGCCACTAAGCTCTGAGCTTTACTCTGCGTATGCAATTTCACTAATTGCAATTATTGCCGGTTTTATTTTTCAGAACTATACTGGATAGCATGCACAACATACATTTGGAACGTTTCTTTAGTCCATGTTCAGACTTATCAGAAAAACATTCTATGCTGCTTTTCAAGTTTATAGAAAGACATCAAGCTCATTAATTCGTCCTAAAACACTTTATCTACTCGAAACTAATCACGATCAGTATCTGTAACGACTCTACGGTGGGAAGGGGTTTTGTTTATTATGTTAACTCCTCCTAAGCCACGTACTCCTGCCTGCCCCACACAGACTGACTGCACAGAGATTGCAATGAATAACGATTTACTGCATTTCTCATTTATCTCCAATAAAGTGGAGATTGAAAAAAGTATAAATGAAAAAATCCGCCTTGCTTTTATTGTGTGTCCTGTGATGATCACATCCTTGCGCTCCCAGTATTTCCTTCATTGGGAATGTGAAGATAACTTATAGGAGCTTAGGAGACGGTTTTGTTAACGGTCTCCTGGGATCTGAGGACATGTAAACACACATTTATGAAGTGTCACATCTCTTGTTACCTCGTTCCTTTACATCCTCCTGTCTCACATAATTATCTCTTCTGCCTTTACCCCCCCAGTGTGCTATCCTACCAGCTACCTAATGCCAAGAAACTCCGCCGCATTGCCCAGAAGGCCGAGCATCTGGCAGCCAAAGGCGTAGTGCCACGGAGGCAGAAAAAGCTGCTGAACCTACGGCCGGTGGAGAAGACAGAAAGCAAGGCAGTGACTGACGCCAACAACAACCCCGAGAGAGACTTCTACGACATATGGGCACCAGAGAGTGAGTGTTCTGTGTGTGTTTCCAGTAGGGCTGTCCCGAATACCATTTTCAGGCTCCGGATATTCGGTAGTAATCAGCAGCAAATATTCGGTGCGGAGATTTTTTTTTTTTTGTTATACATTTTTTTTTCTCCCAAATGGTTTCATAACACGCTCCGAATCCGAGACACCTGACAACACGCTGTTAAGCAGAAGCGCAGAAAGAGCATACTATTACGATTTTATATGTATTTATTGTCTCAGTACTCGCATACATTAAAACTAAACGTGTCCTCTGCATTTAACCCAGCCGCAGTTCCGTAACCTTTTACAACCTGAAGATACAAAACACATATTTCTGTTATAACAACAATACTTTTAATAACATAGCCGTAACAGTAGGCCTAACAGTGTAACACTTGTTACCGATACAGTAAACGGTATTTAAATAAATGAAGAACGAACTGCATGCTAATAATTGCCTTAGCCCCAGATGTTCCCACATTGCTCCTATTATTTTCACTATTCGGATAAAATTGAAAAACTAATATAAAAAACAATTCGGTTGCTTGCAACTATTTTCCAAGCAAAGCAAGTGCACGTTTTTATCATGTGTAACGTTACTGTTTAAACAGCGGATAAGGCAGCTTCATCATGGCAACTTGACAACAGCTAAGCTAAGCTAGGCTACTACTTACAGCATCCAGGTGACTTTTCAGAGTTGTTGTGCCACCGTGGTAGGCCAGTTTCTTATCGCATATTTGACACACTGCCTTCTTCTTACCGTCGTCCAATTTAAAATGGTCCCACACAGCTGAAGTCTTCGGCATTTTGTGTTCAGGTGTGTGAAGTTTGTGAGTGAACG
>NW_011351316.1:40512-43914 GCF_000735185.1 Notothenia coriiceps | reverse complement strand
CTAGATAGTGGGCGTTCTCACTCCACTCTGAATTTATGTGGCTGCTATTTCTGCCTGACATATTCGGGTCGACGGCGCCACGGCGCGGTGCCACAGGTCGGTGTCCCTCTTCCTGAGAGGGGCTTTACGGCAGCATCCCCCTAGCACCCAGAGGGCTCCGGCTTGGGACCTGCCCCTGCTGCCGGATGCCATATCATCTCCTCCCTTCGAGCCCCTTGCACAGGTGGAGCTTAAGTGGCTGTCCTTAAAGGCAGAATTTCTGCTTTCCATGACCTCAGGGAAACGAGTTGGAGAGCTACATGCCCTCTCCGTGAGCGATACATGCCTGAGGTGGAACTCCGATGGCTCGGGTGTTGCCCTCTGGCCGAATGTGGCGTTCCTGCCCAAGGTGCTTCCACTAGCCCACTCCAATCGGCCTATCCAGCTGGCACGCTTTAACGTCCCACAGGAGAACGGCACGCCTGAGTTGCTGTGCCCTGTGTGTGCCCTAGGGGCGTATATTGGGGCTACGGCCCATATACGACAGTCAGAGCAGCTCTTCATTTGCAATGGCGGCACGAGAAGGGGCTGTGCTCTCTCCAAGCAGCGGCTGTCCCACTGGGTTGCGGATACAATCTCACATGCCTATGGGGCCAGTGGCCGCCATCAGGGGTGCATCTCAACGTCTTGGGTTGCCCTGAGAGGGGTGTCCCTGGAGACCATCTGCGCCTCGGCGCCGTGGGCATCGTCTGGCACATTCTCCAGGTTCTACCGGGTCAATGTCGCCACTCCCCATCCTTTGGGCGTGGTCCTGTTGCCGATCTCCGCTGCTTCCAGTAGTGAGCAAGGGCTTGGATTCTTCATGACATGGTTGGTGTAGGTCATCCAACTCTAAAGCACCGCCTCTGGCGGTCAGTAGGGAAGAAATATAACGATTGTTACGGCTGTAACTACGGTTCTATGAGTCCCGGATGACCGCCAGAGTTTCCGGTCACTCAGAATTCTTGTGTGATCGCGAGAAGATTCTGGGAACCGATCCACTAATGACGCCGGCCTATGTAGCTGCAGTCACGTGGGTCATAGGTGACTTTGTTGTTATTAGGTACTCGAACTGCGCATGCGTGCGATGGACATATCCAGGACTCATAGAACCGTAGTTACAGCCGTAACTATCGTTTTAACCTTATTTGCTTGCCCTGATAAAAACAAAAATACCCAAATCAATCAATGCCTGAGGCTGCTTTCATAATAAAAGCATACACAATTACTCAAATTACCTTAAAAAATGACACTAAATAATGATCCAATTACTGTATACAAAGACGGCAAGAAAATACATGTTTTACTATTAATTAATAAAAATCAATAAAATGAGTGTTAACCTGCTTTTGCTGTTTTATGATTAAAAAGGTGATATCAGTCTTAAGGTTAGGCAGAAAAAGATAGACTGCTTCTGACTTCCATAATAAACAAAAAATCGAAGCACTAACATGGACCTTCAAGGCTTCCGTACAGCTGCAAAAGAGACACACTTACCTTGCAATTACTATGATTTTAAAAGATAAAAATCTGAATGTTTTATATTAATGTAAGAAAAGAGACAACATTTAAATGTATAGGTTCATAGTTTCACTGAGCTAATGTTTTGTTTTTTTGGCAGTTGGACCTTCAACGTCTCTCTGATGATCGCATGAACACCTTCAACCCCTATCCCATCTACAACGTAGTAAACAAAAAGTGCCTGAAAAACGGCCCTGTAAGAGGTACTGAGCACATAACTGTGCACAACACAAAAGTTCTCAATCTGTGAAAAGTTGCATCAACAGTCATAAAGGTCAGAGTAGTGTATTTTTTTAAAGTGTCTTTCCGGCTCTGTGTGCCTGTTTTGTCCTCAGGTAAATGGTTTGAGCTGACTCCTCATGAGGCTGGCTTCACAGATCTGGGTCTCTTCATTAACACCTCTCATGTGGGCAGCTCAAACTATGATGAGGGTCCTGAAGGTAAAGAGACGGAGATGGACATGACCCAGATGCAAGGTACGTCCGTCTCTTTTGTCTTCTAAAAATTTAGAAATATGTGCAACATGTACGGAAGCCTTGAAGGTGCAAGGTAGTGCTTTGATTTTTGTTTATTACGGAAGTCAAAAGCGGTCTATCTTTTTCTATAGGTTCTCTCTTGATCACAAGTGAAGTCTCTTGTCATGTTGTGCAAACAAAGTTTAAAACATTTTTTAAAAGAGGTGAAATATCCCGAAAAATAATTTATTTTCTTAAAACATTAACGTATCAAGAATACTTTTTAATATGCAGAAAACCGGTCCTTACAGAATTATTTTATTGATTTTAAAATGAACATGCTGCATCTGCTAAGAATAGTCCGTTACCCTGCGTACAAACGGCTGTTACTGCAGCGACAGCATAGTAACTTAAAATGACGGCAGCACTGACCGAGATTTTTCGGTAACTGTCCAAGTCTGTTTTCTTTTACATGAACCGGTCTTTAAACACTGTCAGAGCCCATACTGTGTTCCTGTTAAGGCCCGGACACACCAATCTGACAACAAAGAACTGACACAGACGGGCCCCGTTGCGTCGCCTCGCGTCTCTGCGTTTTGGCCATGTGTTGCACTGGAGCACACCGCAAAGACTTCAGCCGACGGCCAAGAAGCACGTACGAACTGCACATGCGTGAGTGGCAATAACTCTCCTTACCAGCAGGCGGTGGTAGTGTGTATTCGTCATTCAAAAGAGGCAACAACCAGAAGACAGACTGTGTGATAACCTAGAGAAGTCGGCCGAAAAGGGACACACCAATCTGAATAGGGCGTGTCGACGCTCATCGTCGGCCTGACGCCCACCGACGCCAATAATCGGCCTGGTGTGTCCGTGCCTTTAAGGCCCTGACACACCAAGCAGTCACCAGAGAGCTCGCCGACTGTTGCGTCGCCGTGTTCTTCTGCGCCTTGGCCCTGTGTCGCACTGGAACACACCGCAAAGACTTCAGCCGAGCACGTACGAACTGCACATTCGTGAGTGGCAATAACTCTCCTTACCAGCAGGCGTCGGTAGTGTGTATTCGTCATTCAAAAGACAGAGAAGAAGGGCATACTGCGTGATCTAAACAAACAACAAATAGTGTGTGCATTCCATCTTCACTCTCGTCCATCGAAAACATGTTTTGTGTGGTACTGGAGCTATCAGCCATTGGAGTGTTGCTTGTGGAAGACATTCTCAAGCAACCGTTTCACTTCTCACGCACTGATTCGCTAGCTGAACAGCCAATCAGAGTGATTTCTTTGTCCGACTGCCTTTAGCCGACAGCCACCCGATTCAACATGGCGGAAGGTGTCGGCACGGCCGAAAAGACACGACGGAGCAGGACACACCAATCTGAGTAGAGCGACACGACGCTCATCGACGGCCC
>NW_011351316.1:27863-40452 GCF_000735185.1 Notothenia coriiceps | reverse complement strand
ACCAATCGCAGCAGAGCCAGCCAGCTAACCAATCAGAGCAGACTGGGCTCTGGTTTCAGAGAGAGGGTGAAAAGAGGTGCTGCAGCACAAGCAGTATAGAGGTTTCTGAACATTAAAGCATGGACATGTCACAGAGATCCTTTAAATAACACACTGAAACATTATGTGTGAAAAGATATATTAAAACATGAAACCAGTAGAGCAAATGCACTACACTTACAATCAACACTTTCATATTTTTTTTTCACGTATCATTGATTTTCCATATTAAATTGTTAGCAGTTGAAATTGTCTGAAAGGGTCAAACGGGCCCCTCATTCAGTCGTATGTACACCGTTCCATTAGGATGTCTTTGTGGCTTTAAAACGCTGCCCAGCCTCTTGAGTTCAGCTCCTGTGGTTTGAGGGTCGGCATTTAAGTGATCTCTCTAAAAGCCCTCTTCTCCTGATACTTCACTTTGAGTCTCCTCTTGAACCTAAGAGATGGGGGGAGGGTAGAGTAGAAACATTAATAAACAGACACCGTTTTAATCTGTAAACCACTGAGAGGCTTTGAGGAGACGTTACGCAAGAGGTCCTTACTTGGCTCTTTCTCTGGGTTCGATCAGGTTCCTCTTCTGCATGCTCTTGAAGCGATCCTTGAGGACGCTGCCCTCTGGCTGCAGAGTACCAGCATTACAGGGGGGGGGAAAGCCCAGAGACATCCATGTGAGACAAAATATCACTCTGCACAATTCCCACACAAATTATAAAATCCCGTTCACATCACAAAGGCTGCTTTGAGTTTTACTCAGAGCCATAAGGGCAGGAGATAAGAGGGGGAAGCAGGGAATTTTCCACCGGCAATTAGATCAAATGAAACTGTAATGACGCCCGGGGGAAAGTGGGTCGTGGCAGTATTAGAGAACAGGATCAAGCTTAGAAGACAATACACCGAGTAAATGAAGCAAAACTCATTACAGATAAAAGACTCGTGTCCTCACTGACAGGTTGACACTGGATAAGCTCGTGAACATTAAACACAACCAGCGAAGTACCTTGAGTTGTCGCAGGGAGCCGGCCAGCTCGTCACTCAGCTGGACCTCCAGGTCCTGAGCCTGAAACCTGCAAAAAAAAGAAACATTAACTACCGTAGAGTGAATGGAACTAAATCAAGCTACATAATTATACAAGTGTGTTGAAAGGGTACTGGAGGATGCAATGCCAATTACTTACGCATCTACAGCCAACATTATTGGAGAATGTAAAATACATGATATAGTCATTAAAAACAACAATGTGGCAGTTTTGATATCTTGATATGTGACCTTGGGCCAAACTGGAACTCGCAGGGTTCAAAACGTCGGGCACAAAGTCCTTAACAATTCATACTTTGTCATAATCATTTAAATCTTAAAATACAGTTTTAATGTTGCAGTAAGGTTTTATAAAACATCCCATTGGAAAAAAATGTATCACAAAGATTTTGAAAAAAACAAAACACCCCTCTCTGAAAAAGTCTTCCTATTGTAGATGTGTTGATTTCCCCTTCATACATATGAAGAAGGTTTCATGTTAACCTCAGATATGATGACCTCTAGTGGTGTTAGATGATCCTACAGCAGGACAATTGAAACCTGGGCTAAAGGCAGAGCAACAGCCTCAAGTATCTTGTTGCCTAAAATCTGAGAAATGCAATCAGGGTCATCTGAGATTTAGCTCGGCTTGAAAGAGGTTGGTATTTGTGTAGTTTGTTTGCATTATTGGACATTTGCAATCCATCCATCTTAAGTGTTGCATACAAGTGGGACACTAATTTGTCATAACATTGCACCACTGGCTAATATATCCCCTGATAAGCCAGAAAAGCATGCATACATCTTACTATCCTGGTATTTTGGCTTTTCTTTACATACATAGGTGCTTTCACACCAAGTACTTAGTTCATGAGAACTCTATAGTTCTGATGAACTAAAGAGCCGATGGCGTTCACACCGGAATAAGTTCCCGGCGGGAAGATTACGCAAATGAAGCCGCTGACATCACTTCTTCTTCTGCTTTGGCTTTACTGGCAGGACGCAAACAACTTCACGGAGTATACTGCCAGCCGAAGTCCCCGGAGTTAGGGACTGGCTTCAGTAGAAGCTGCTGGGACTCCCAGCAGCTTCTACTGAAGCCTTCGAGTAAATCACCAGAACGCCGACACCTCCTCATCTCCACCGCTCCCATGTTTTCTTTTGTGTTGCCATAAGTTGGCCTCTCTCCGTTGGTGTTAATTTCTCTGCCGGGGCTAATGCTAACAATGCTAATGCCAGCAAATACAATGGCGGTTTCACAAAACTTTTACGGGGCTTGGTTTGCAACCCGCCCAGNTGGTACAAGAGGACAGAAAGGTTACCTTGAGATTTCCTTTTCCTACAATGTACGTTTTAGTGCATTTAAATGGTCTGCAATGGTTAAAATCCATCTCTATTAGAGATGGATTTTAACCATTGCAGACCATTTAAATGCACTAAAACGTACATTGTAGGAAAAGGAAATCTCAAGGTAACCTTTCTGTCCTCTTGTACCAAACTCCACCTCCTTGTGTCACTTAAAAAAATGTTGATGGCCAAAATGTTAGACACCTTAAACCTAATCTCTACTCAAGGTCTAGTAAACATAATAGGGGCCACTTTAATATGACTGTATCAGATAAAGGTTTTCTGGAACACAGCTAAGACCAAGTGTCAGTGTGTCACTACTTCACATCTAGCAATCAACAACTTTATTAATCCCGCGAGGGGCATTTGGTGATGAGCAGAAGCTTCTGTCATGTACACAGGAAGAAAACACACAGATACACCCGGGAGCACAGATGTGGATCATTCCAATTTACACGATAAATAGTTAATTGTATCACAGTAATAAATCAAGTTAAAAGCCTTTCAAGAATTTGTTTGAGTGCAGAAGGGATGAATGATGAGTGCGCTCTCAGTTATTAATCAGTCTTGAGTTTCAACTAACAGCTTGAGTGAGTAACTCGGTCAGACGTTCGACATGTTATCATCACCTGCAGGGATATTGGTGATGTTTAAGACTGCTATCAGTATCCCTGATGGTTTTTCACAGGCCCTTGAAAATCTTTGAGAAATGCAAATTTGATGGAAACAAATCGAAGAATGACGTGTTGGAAAATAGATTTATTTATGGGCCATTTTAAAAGTGCCTGCATTTATATTTTGTGCATGACTTTTACAAACGTGTATATATGCCGTGTTAGAGAAGGCAAGGGATTGCATTACTTCAGCCAATCGAACGTAGCACCGTAAGTCTACTCTTCACACATTTAAAAGTCTCGCTTTTTAATTGTCAGGTTTACAACAAGAGCTAACTTTGACCCAAATCTGAAACTAGGTTGTGTTGGGTCTTGATTTTTGCAACATTGGGCTTGAAACATTCCATTAAAGGTTGTATTGTGCCCTGCATCAATCAAATCAGGTGTTGTCATAAACCATTCAAGACATGTCCAGCAGAGTCTGTCTGTTATAAGCTGCCGTGACACTGAAGCAGGTGCAGCAAAAAGTGTTGGACAGTGATTACAAAGTTAAGAGCAGAAGCGACAAATGTATGCATTTTTAATCCTCGTAATGAGATCACTTGATTAAGTGGAGATAATTGAAGTAGATGAATGAATTTTTTATTCTTAGGTGAGAAAACCCCAGACAGATGGGCTTGAGGAAGTTGGCATGTGATAATTGATTCCAACCCGCTGGCTTAAAACCATAATTGCCTTCAGTGTCATGCTGGTGTGAACAAGGAAGTGCGCGCACACACACACACACGCACCCACTCTCTCCCATGGTGCCTGGAGCTACGCCAAAGCCTCTTATCCCTTAATCAGTGTGAAAATGTAATCTTTACCTTCAGAAGCCCCCCACCCACCTCGCAATCGGTTGATCCCCTCGTGTTTGCAAGACTTGGTGTGTGGCGTGAACCCCGGACCACCTCGAATTTCAGCCGCTTATCAACGTCTTCATGCCAACTACCTGCTGATGAATTAACCTGCAGACTCATAAAGCCACAGTTTGGCCCCGAGGACCCTCCTTCATTAATTTTGTAATTATAGGATTTGGCGCAAAATGCCCCATAAGAGTCGTTTGAGGCTAATGTGAATTCGTTACATTCACCACCACATAACGCCATTGATTGAAACAATAAAAAAAACTACCCTATTAATGCACACTTGGAGGAAATGTACATTCTTGTTGTGCGTGTCTAACCCCCTACCGACTTTAAATGTTTTACTTGTATGTTTTATTGATGAAGCTGATTCTTTTTATACATGTACCGCTCCACTTCTTTATCCATGCACAACGGGCATATCCACAACATATCAGGATTTTAGTCAGCGGTAGTGAGAACGTCTTCAAATGGAAAGGTTGTCGGTTCAATCGCAGCCCTTGAAGTCAACATGTCGATATGTTCTCTGGCAAGATACTAAACCCCAAGTTGATCCCGATGACCAAAGGGGGTGTGTGTGTGTGTGTGTGTGTGTGTGTGTGTGTGTGTGTGTGTTAGCTCCCCATAGCTACATTGCATGGTGCCCCTGCCTCTGTGTGAATGCTGACTTGTTTGCAAAGCTTTTTGAGGAGGCGTAAAAGAGTGCGCTATATAAATGAAGTCCATTTATTGTTTAGTATTATTGGCATACTTACAATATTTACTATTGGCACAAAAAAGTACGCTCGTGGCAGTAAGCCTATTAGTTTCAGGTATTTGTTGTTAAATCTTGAAATGATAACTGCACCAAAAAGACCAAGGGAAAAATGAATGTGAAACAAACACCATGAACACGTCTTAAGTCGTTTTACCCAAAACCACAGACGTCAACATGTGAACAAGTGACTTTGATTCATCCTCTGTGGACCACGAATATCTGTGCGAGAAATCAACCCAAAAGCAGTTTGAGATATTTGTGTCTTGACCGGAGTTGTGGACAGACCAATTGGATATATTGTATTGTTTGTAAGAGCAGGGAATTGGTGTTTTGTCAAAAATAGTATACAGAAAGAAATATGTGGTTTATTGTCAACCTAATGGTGAAGAAAACCCACTATGATTCATCCTCTGTGGACCATGAATGTCAGTTGGAAGTTAAAGAGTAATCCATCCAATAGTCGTTGAGAGCATTCATTCTAATATTGTATAATTTAAAGAGCAGGAAATGGTCGTTTTAGCTCAAAATGAGATGTGGTCTCTTGCACGCTAATGCCAGACGGTGGCAGATTGCAGCAAGTTTTTCTTTTTTCTCCGGTATTCCTCATTCTTTCATCTGTTAGCCAACATGTTGCCAGATTGTCTCTGCATGGGGTAGGGAGGATTACATTTGTTGTTGTGCAGTCGCTCCTTACCTCCTTAAGAATAAATTACTCCTCCTCCGATCCTGGGATCTGGGGAGAAATGGAGGAAGCCATTGAAACACTCAGCTGCTGTGTGTGTGTGTGTGTGTGTGTGTGTGTGTGTGTGTATATATATCATCGTGTGAAGCTTGTTTGACACGCAATGTGGCCTGGCGTTAGCAGATACTGTAGTTTTGCACAGGTAGAGTCATGTGAACACAATGAAGTTCTTGCCTTTTTTTTTACACTTTGCAAACCTTTTACAGAGGCCCTATTTTGCTGTTTGGGGTTTCCCCTCTCCTGTAGTGTTGTATAGGTTTTGTGCATGTAAATGGTCTGCAAAGGCTAAAATC
Source organism: Notothenia coriiceps (assembly GCF_000735185.1). NCBI lineage: Eukaryota > Metazoa > Chordata > Actinopteri > Perciformes > Nototheniidae > Notothenia > Notothenia coriiceps. The sequence continues at coordinate 34,740 of NW_011351316.1, read as the reverse complement.
TCTCCCACATACTCCCTCCTATTGGCCTTATTCAGTCATTATATTGTGTCCAAATGCTTAATCGGTGATTGTTTTTAATATCATCGCAAACTGAATATGATTGGGGGTTCATTTTCTTAAAACATTTGCTAAACATTGTCCAAAAACAGAGCTTTCCCCAAAATGTCACCAACATATGTCATTCGGGTTTAATTAAAGGTGGGGTAGGAAAGTTTGAGAAACCGGCTCGAGATACGCTTATTGTTATATTCCATGGAATGCTCTTAAAATCCCGATAGCAATGAATATCTGAAGTGCTTTGACAAAAAATCCATAAAAAAATGTCATCATCTGAGCCGGCCTAAAATAACTGGATGGCCTACCTGCCTGTCAGCCTTCCATCTGTGCACAAACTTATCTCGTGCCCTCATTGGTCATGTGCGCGTTCGTGTGTGTTGGAGGAGAGGGCTCTGTAATGCTGCGTTCACACCGGACGCGATGCGAATATTCGCTTTGCTCTGACTAAACGCTCAAGTTTCACCGCGGCTGCCAGCTGTGTTTACTCTCATCCTTCAAACAAGACGCACCGGCTCGGGAGCTACAACTACAACAAAATGAACATATTTTACGGTGATTAAATTGTAATACACGTTTCTAAATGATGCCGACGTAACAACATACTGATACCGGTTAGTAAAAACCATGAATTAATGCTTTGACAAGTCTGCAGACAGACGGCAGGAGAAACACCTTTTAAAATGCTTGTTTTCTGAATGGAGATCGGATCGATCAGGCTAAGCTAATGTTGAATATGCTCCGTCCACACTCACAACGACGGCCTACAGACATAAATAAAGCAGCGACTGTATTCGCCATGACACAGAAAGTATGTGGTTTGTACTTGTTTAACTTTTGTCCAGTTTCTAAACAGATATGAGGAGCTGTGAGGTCTGAGTTTGTGCTAACGGCTAATGTGTTGATGTTTTCTGGTTGAACGTCAGTGACGGCAGGCTGAGATCCTCACCGCTGATTGGCTTCCGCGAGAACGCTTGACCTGAATTTGACGCTCGAGTTGAAAAAATTGAACTCTCGCGTTTGACGCGGCACCGTTCAATCGCCTCAATCGCGTGATTGCGTCCACCGCTTCATCCGCGCCGTCGGATTGAATTTGCATCTGACGCGTCTCTGCATTGACTTTACATGCAATCGCGCCGCCCCCAAACATCGCATCGCGTCCGCTGTGAACGCAGCATTAGTGTTTACTTGCTGTCTGTTTTCTTTGGCTTCCTTTTCTTCACTGGGGAAAGTCAAGCCATCTTGAATCCAAAGTGTTCTTGCTATCCAGAAATATAAAAAAGTATATTAAAAAAAAGAATCCACTGTGTTTGCTGACGGGGGGAAACAAATATTTATTTTTGGCCCCGTTGACGTTCAATTGACCGGACTTCATTCTGCGGATTGATATGACCGCACATAGTCCCTTGATCAGTGTGTCCTGCAGCGGTCCGCAAAAAGAGCAGACCACAGAATGACTACGGAATTTACCAATCAGCATCAAGTATGCCGTAAAATAGAAGAAGAAGAAGAAGAAGAAGAAGAAGAAGAAGAAGAAGAAGAAGAAGGTCTAGCCGGCGCCGGGGAGCAGTTGGGGGTTCGGTGCCTTGCTCTAGGGCACCTCGGCAGGGCCCAGGCACCTATCTAGCTATCAGTCCACTACGTAGTTTTTTTGGTCGATCGGGATTCGGGGCACGATCCGGCGACCCTTCGGTCCCATGGGCAAGTCCCTACAGATTGAGCCACTGCTTTAACATAATCTCAATTTTTTAAATGTAATACGTTTTTAAATGCCTGCTCTACCAATCCCGGGTTTGGCAATTTGAAAGAAATGCACTTTTACCCGACAAAGCACAGTAACGATAATGCTGTTGTGGAGTGAACGATCCAGTGTTTCTGGACTTTGACTTATTCTAGGGAATACGTTTAAGATTTATCAAACTCTGCAAGATCTTTTATAATTATTGCAGGCCTCCAACATTATGAAAGTACGATCAAAATATAATAACCCTACAGTTAAATCTGATCACTTGTGATTTATTCTTCCTACAGCATACCAAAGTCAGTATCAGGTGATTAGCTTAGCTTAGAATTAACGGGGGTAACCTGGCTCCTTCACAAGATGAAAAAAATCCCTTACAGCACAAAGTCACACATATAAATATATATGAGCTCTATCTGACGGTATGGTGGCCTCTGGCTTGTTTAAACCCAGTCCTTTGTGCATATCAAACTAAAAGCTAGAAGCTGGTACTGCAGCATACTTTTTTTTTTACAGTGTGTGCATTATATATCTGCTTTGTCATGCAGGTATAATGACCAGCGCTATAGCAGATGAAGAGAAAATGCTAGTCTATTTCCCTGACTGGATGAAAGGTAAAAAAAAAATGTTTTTCACTCAAATTCAAACAAATTAACAAAACCATTTTTCATGACAGTAACTTACCGTGTGTGTGGGTGTGCTCAGGTCTGTTGGGTTCGGTTACCACTGCTCTGTCTAAGATGGAAAACATGAAGAAATCACTGGACGGTAATAAAAACAACAAAGATTGTGAAGATGTACATAAGCAGTTTAGGGGTCATCAAAATGGCTCAACTGTCAAGGATTTGGTAACCGATAGGACCCAAACGCAGTAAAACACAGGAAGCTGGTAATACAATTAAAAATCTGATAAAAAGAGGGGGACCAGACCAGGTAAATCAAAAACAAGAGAAAACTAAACATGTAGAAACCAGAGGGCACGAGGAACAGGAGCAGAAATGCAGACAGGAACTTGGGGAAACAGGCAGGAACATAGACGACGATCTAACAAAGAACACAAGGGAAGACAGACCAAAATACACACAAGACTGATCACAGAGACAACACACAGCTGGAGAGGGGGGGTGACACAATCAGCCAGTCAGGAAGTAAAACTGGACAAGACACAAAGAGAAAATACATTTCAAAATAAAACTTTAAATACAAAAACTATCATGACATCAACAATGAATTTTTATTTTTTAAGGGATCCTTGAGCAGGGGCGTCAGAAAGTGATGGAACCGTTACAGACCTGGAGCGATAGTCTAAGTGAAGGACCAGTCCAAGAGAAAGGTCAGTTCTAATATTCTATTGATTGTGCTCTGCAACCTTTTTACCAAAGCAATTGTTTTTTTAGCATCTGTCCCACTGCTGGCACAGAAAATACTTGAACTAGAGGGAGGATTTATTCTCAATCATAATTTCTTTGATTTATTGATTTTTGTAATATTGGATTGGGTTTTATTTTACATAGCAATGTTTAACAGAAAGCTTTTAATCCAAAAACTTGATTCAAGCAATACTTTTTAGTAATCTTTTAGCTCAGCATCAAACCACAGACAGACACAGAGCCAACATGGTGGATAATTGAGCAGCTAAAGAGACAGAAATGTTCCATAAGAGATTGTTGAGACCAAAGACAGAGCTACAATGAGAGGGCCTATGTCATTAGATGAAAACAAGCACAACGCCCACTGAATCCTAAAGTTTCTTCATAACTTCTGCATTGATTGGAAGATGTTTTTACAGCTGGTTTTGCTGCTGCCAATTGACAAACAACATATTTTAATTTCAAAGTAACTCGCTTCATTTGGTTGTGCTCTGTTTTCACAGTCTCTTGGATGATCCAAAAAGGCCTCCCTATAATTGGAAACTGGGAATGGGGAACAACTGAAAACTTCCTCTACCAATACCCAGGTGAACTTCTGTCACCAAGCCTAAAACCTGTACATTAATCACATTTACAATACTGCGATTTTCCAGACAGATGGCCATAACAATCAACAAGAACGAGCAGTTGCTATATTGTGCTGTGTGTTGCTGGGAAGGTGCTGAGGTGCCGTCATGCATCAGCGGAGAGGAGCATCTGCAGCTGATAGACGGGGGTTTGATGATGAACATGCCTTTCCCCCCCTTCCTGGGTGAAAAAAGAGATGCAGACCTCCTCATCGCTCTTGATTCGGGGTCTAGTCAAACCTTCGAGGTGAGGCAGGGGGCTTGCTGGTGTTTTGTATATTGATGGAGCCCCGGTCTGGCGGATGCGTTATAAACTTGCTGTTCTCTGCACAGACGCTGAGTGAGGCCAGAGATTACGCAAAGGCAATGAAGAAGCCTTTCCCAGAGATAGACGACAGGATCTTTGAGGCGAAAGACTGGCCGGAGGACTGCTATGTGTTCGAGGGAAAAGAGAAGGAACCCACCATTATTTACATTCCGCTCTTCAACAGACACAACTGTAAAGGTTTGTTGCACCATAGGACACAACACAAAACTCTGATGTCAAATATGTTCCTGGTGCTAAATGATTTTGTTCTGGTCCAGATGTGGAGGAAGTCCAAGCAAAGATGAAGGAGTTCTCCACCTTCCAGCTTCCCTTAAACCAGGAGAGGATTGAGTTTGTGTTGGAGACGGCGAAAGCTAACATCAGGAACAACAAGGACACTCTGCTTATGGAGATTTACAAGGCCTCTCGTCGCAGACACAAGAAGATGTAGGGCAGTCAGTGTAAGTGGATAAATACACACCAATTAATTAACAGATTGACCCAATTGACAAAAAAGTAGTATACTAATATCCTTCTTTTTCTTTCGACAGGTCTTCAGTAGTCTGACCTCTACCTTAATACCGTTTTTTCCACACAAACATTGAGGCATTGATGGGAAAACATGTTTCCAATGATTTGATATATGATCCAATATTTTAGTTTTAATTATTTATTGCTTAAACACTGTGTTAAATTGTTTGATTTCACATTCACATGCTATTTATGGTAGAAATGACTCTTTATTGCGTAATAAAACAAAATAGACCACAAGTTCAACATGTTGTTCCAAAGTCTTTATTGATGTGCTGATTTCTTTGACAAAATATTTCTTATTCAAAATGACAACCCTTCAACTGGGCAGCTGCAAACCGCTTACACAGATAAACAAGACATCACTTCAGTACACGTGGCCGTGCATGGACACGGTTGTCATTCACCGCTCGACGAGTTGATAGTGTCACCAACCCACCGACAGCGATGAATGTGAACCGGGAACCTGCGCTGGGGAAAGAGAGGGAGGGGGGGTTTTCCCAGAAAGGAACCGAACCGTGGAATAACAGATGGATTGTTGAGCTTTAGACCAAATGTAGAAAGTAGTTAAGACCAAATTCAACAAGTGACTTTTCATTGAACAGCCAAATCTGTTTCCATTTTTTACCTGTCTCGTACTGAGGTGTCAACTTTAGATCATGTGACTTTTAGGTAATACATCTTAAAACAATAGAGTGCTGCAATGATTACGTATTTTTCCATGCCAAACCAGAGGTTAGCATCCTGGAGTAAAGCAAAAGGAATTTTTCCTTTGGAATATTGCAGAAAATAAGATTTGTGGCAAACTTACATGTCCACTTGTATATTATTTGAAGCGCTAAGCGCTAGAAACAAACTACATCATGGTCGCATTACTTCACGTCGCCACCGCTAAGCTTAAGGTGGCTATGTTCTGCATGATGACATTAAGTAGTCTTATTTAGACACTTGTTAGCAACCGCTGTTTTATGACACGTAAAGATTCAGACATGTATGGGGTATTAACTGACGTATTTATGATGTAGTACAAAACATAAACATTTTTGTAAACTTGTGTTAACCACAGAGCTTATTTCGGGAATCAAACCAAAAACTCAACAACAAAAACCCTGACTTGGGAGGGAGGGAAATGGTAAAATGTTAACTTATTTCTGGGTTTAGGACTCATTTCTGGACAACTCTATACACACATTCCTATCACAGCTCTAGTGCAAGATTTGGGGAACAAATTGAAAGTCCACATATCATTTCAGCCTTAAAAGTCCCATGTCATGGCCATTTCTACTGATCATAATTATGTGTGTGCCCAGGCTGAGTTCCGTGCTGTCTCGCCGAGCCCACACCAGTGACCCAGCTCACAGTGACCAGTGACCCAGCTCACAGTGCTCCTCGCAGCAGCGCGCCTCGCAACGTCCCGCCGAGTGTGTGTGTGTGACGAATTCCGCGGATTGGTCCAAACGTAACGGCTCCGCGGACGTAACTACACCCGAAATACGTCACTATACCCAAGAAGTAAAAAATGAAAAAAGAGAAATCTCCAACGAGGCGTTCTGGGGCAGCATAGACAGGTCTTTTCTGTGTTAGAGTTTTACTCGCTACAGGGTGTACTTTGAGGGTTTGTGACTCTGCAGACCGTTTACATGCATAACAAGCTACATAAAACACAAGGGGACGGGTAATAACCAGAAAAGCATGACATGGGACCTTTAAGAAAAGTTAAGAAAATAATTAATTACTTAAAGGTGGGGTAGGTAATTTTGGAGAAACCAACTTGAGTGCGCTAGAATTTGAAAATACGCAACCGGAAGAAATCTGCCACTTCCTTACAGAGCCCCTCCTCCAACACACACGAACGCGCACATGACCAATGAGGGCACGAGATAAGTTTGTGCACAGATGGAAGGCTGACAGGCAGGTAGGCCATCCAGTTAATTTAGCCGGCCCGGCTCAGATGATTGGTCGTGCTTTTTACAGCGCCACGGCTTCCACAGATGACATGTTTTTNGCTGCTGTTTTAAATTGAACTATTCACATCTCACTGTAACTTGTATTCATGTATTTTGTCTTTTAAAAATGGGGTAGGTAATTTTGGAGAAACCGGCTCGAGTGGCTAGAATTTGAAAATACGCAACCGGAAGAAATCTGCCACTTCCTTACAGAGCCCCTCCTCCAACACACACGAACGCGCACATGACCAATGAGGGCACGAGATAAGTTTGTGCACAGATGGAAGGCTGACAGGCAGGTA
>NW_011351316.1:23874-27803 GCF_000735185.1 Notothenia coriiceps | reverse complement strand
ACCTTTTAAGAAAAGTTAAGAAAATAATTAATTACTTAAAGGTGGGGTAGGTAATTTTAGGAGAAACCAACTTGAGTGCGCTAGAATTTTGAAAATACGCAACCGGAAGAAATCTGCCACTTCCTTACAGAGCCCCTCCTCCAAACACACACGAACGCGCACATGACCAATGAGGGCACGAGATAAGTTTGTGCACAGATGGAAGGCTGACAGGCAGGTAGGCCATCCAGTTAATTTAGCCGGCCCGGCTCAGATGATTGGTCGTGCTTTTTACAGCGCCACGGCTTCCACAGATGACATGTTTTTATGGATTTATTTTCAAAGCACTTAAGATATTCATTGCTATCGGGATGTTAAGAGCATTCCATGGAATATAACAAAAAGTGTATCTCGAGCCGGTTTCTCAAACCTACCTACCCCCACCTTTAAAATGTTCCTGTGGATTGATGTCTTTATTACTTGATTTCTTCACTATTGCTATGTCTACTTGAGCACCTTGTTTTTTTGTATAAAGATGAAGACCATTTAGTTTGTTCATCCAACTAATACAGCTTGCTTGAGGGTTTGAAAACACATGGGATGTGTTCACAAAAACTGTTTTTCTAAAAAGCACTTGGCAAAAAGATTAAAGTAAACATATCATAGACAGCCAGAGCAAACACAGTCAATACAACGGAGAGGATTAAAGATGCTCGATGGATTTTGAAAATCGTCGGTAAATCCCTGGGAGAAGCAGTCAGGATATACTGACTTCATGGACCACTGAGCAACTTTCATAGGCCCCGCCCTGCTTCTAACGCTGTACTCAGATTCCTTTATATCTGCGTACATCCATGGTCACGTGTAACAGCGTTATTACCATGCAAGAGAAAAATGAAGAGCTGCATGAGTTCACTTTGGCTGTAGAAGCTTTATGAAATGCACTGCCACATATCCGAGGTGCGTCTCAGTGTGTGTTTCAGATGTGAACTCAAGTATAAGGGTACACTCAACACTCGATGGTTTGTCTGAGTCACAAACTCACCGACAGCGTTGAATGTTCCCCAACACTTGAAAAACTCAAGCTGACAGCGAGTTCGAGTGGACAGCCATGACAGGTTGGACTGGGGGGGAGGGGAGCTCTGCAGGTGGATGCACACATTTTCACCAGTGATGTAGTGGTAAGGAAACCTACTACAGCCAGCCACATCTTTTTATTTCTTCGTCTACCTAATGTGCTATTGTTGGTATAAATGTTTAGATATAGAAAGAAACCATTCCAAATATGGCATTGCAATATTTATGCTCATCAAATTAGAAAATGACATTCTTGTTAAACTGTTGAGCTTGCTCATCCAACTCATCAATAATGCAGGGATTGAATATGTCATTGTAAATGCAAAAATGGCAAAGGGGACGGTCTTGTGCACCAATCTTCTTTAGTGCATAAGGTATGAGTATGGATCTGATGAACACTAAGCAATATAAGACAACAATAGAGAGGGCACACTGAACTATCACAGTGGACATGTAGTGCTAGGAAATCTCATTCTAAATAAAGGACTACTGATTTAAAATGTGATCGTCATACTTTAAGTTAACTTTTTCTCCCACTGTATCACTGTTTGTTGACCACCACATCACATGGTGAGGAGGACTTACCTGCTCTTAGCAGCTGACATCTGCTCCACACACAGTTACAGCTGAAACACAGAGCCAGAAACAGACAGGTCAATAAAGGAAGAAACAAATCAAATATTCATACACATCTGTTAAGTACTGCTTAGCACATGCAAAGGCAGTACATAAGAGTGCTATTCCCATTAAATAGTAATACATTGTATCTACATCATTGCATATTGTCTATCATATTATGGTCGTGGGTGTAGGTATATTATTTTAAGATTGACTGACACCTGGAAAATGTTCTCATTGGAATGTGTGGCTAAACTAATTTTAGAATGCTAATCCCTCCTCTTGCTAGAACACGATGAAAATAACTTTTTTTCTTTGTTGCCTGTGGTGCCTTTAAAATTATAAGCATCTTGAATCTGAAACACATTACATGAATAACACACATTTCCCCAAGAATTATCGCAACAAAGTATCGTTTTTCTATGATTCTACCTGTGTGTGGTCATACAGTATAAAGTCAATGCTACAAGCTAAGGGCTTAACTGCTGCCGGGTGGATTGTGTGATGATGGAGGTGGTGGGGGGGGAGGTCTGAGTTGGGGGGGGTGCTGTCTGGGAGAGAGGAGTGTTGATCGATTCCAGGCTTGGTATTTTCCAGACAGGCTGAATGGTAAAGGTCAAAGGTCAGCCACTCTTGTTTCCTATGAGAGGCTGTGTGTGTGTGTGTATGTGTATGTGTATGTGTGTGTGTGTGTGTGTGTGTGTGTGTGTGTGTGTGTGTGTGTGTGTGTGTGTGTGTGTGTGTGTGTGTGTGTGTGTGTGTGTGTGTGTGTGTGTGCGCGCGCACACGTGTGTTTTCAGCTCCATATTTTTGTGACCTAATTTGATATTTTCTATGTTATTTGCCTACCAATCCACAATAATTACACTATTGTATTTGTTTTTGTATTTATATATAAATACAAACACCTTGAAGCAGCATAACCAGAGCTCTCTGGCACTTTCTTTCCATTTTTTTTTTTTTGGAAGCATATTTTGTGCTACCCTCAACTCCTAAACTTCTGTTGTCAAATTAAATCTCTCCTTTTCCACTGGATCCCGGGGAGCATCAGTTTAAATCTGTCAGCTGCTTTAATAAAATCCAGGTCTGTTTAGTTAACATCTAAACAACAGTACACATTCATTCGTGCGGGCAGTTTAGCTCATATTCCCAGCTGCTGCTGCGGGGATCAAATGTGACACATTTGCCCTCAGCTAACACACAGTGTGACATGGTGGTGACACACACATTCAAACAATGTGTCCTCAAACCACACGTGCACGCTTTGTGTGCTGGGTGTATTGCACAAATGGAGCATAATCGTGCATATTCGTCATCACACATAGGCTAGGTTGTTTTTTCATGCATCATGTAGCTGTAAATTGAGAGAATACGTAGCAAACTGCACTTTCAAATTTAACTATTACTCTTTTGTTGTCAGTTTGTCTTGTTTGGTTTGTCTTGTTCAATAAAAGAATATTAATATTTTAGCAGCAGAAAGGCAGAGCTGAGTACTCAACTTAAATAACTATTTAGTAATAATATTATTGTGCAATCTAACGTTATCATATATATTGCACAGACAGTGATGTCCAGGTAACAGCAGAAAGAAAAACCCTTTAACACCACTGACCCCTCACTGTGTGTGTGTGTGTGTGTGTGTGTGTGTGTGTGTGTGTGTGTGTGTGTGTGTGTGTGTGTGTGTGTGTGTGTGTGTGTGTGTGTGTGTGTGTGTGTGTGTGTGTGTGTGTGTGTGTGTGTGTGTGTGTGTGTGTTACTGCCTGCATGGTTCCGTGTGAATGCATGTGTGTCTGAAGAGAAGACAGACTATGGTGGCTGCACTGTGAGGTAAATAAAAAGGGGGGAGGGGAAAGGGAGACACAGAGACATGGGGTGGGTGGGTGGTTAGTTTGGGGGGCAAGAGAGTGGCAGTCCCCCCCTCCCTTCCCCTCCTCCTTCTCTCACTCTTCCACTGGCTTGCGCCCCCTCCCCCACTTGGGACTTGAACCCATGACCCCTCGGTGAATGAGTCCAAGGGAGGCACCGCCATTACTGGGGAAACTGCCACTCTGTGTTTGTGAGAGAGAGTGTGTTTCCAAGTGACCTGAGCCGAGTTCGCCTGTGTGTGTGTGTGTGTGTGTGTGTGTGTGTGTGCGTGCGTGCGTGCGTGCGTGTGCGTGTGCCTGTGTTTGAGAGAGTTTGTGTGTGTGTGTGTGTGTGTGTGTGTGTGTGTGTGTGTGTGTGTGTGTGTGTGTGTGTGTTTGAGAGTGTGTGTG
>NW_011351316.1:15333-23860 GCF_000735185.1 Notothenia coriiceps | reverse complement strand
TCTCTCTCTGTGTCTCTCTCTCTGTCTCTCTCTCTCTGTGTCTCTGTGTCTCTCTCTCTGTGTCTCTGTGTGTCTCTCTCTCTGTGTGTCTCTCTCTCTGTGTGTCTCTCTCTCTCTGTGTGTCTCTCTCTGTGTCTCTGTGTCTCTCTCTCTCTGTGTCTCTCTCTCTGTGTCTCTCTCTCTGTGTCTCTGTGTCTCTCTCTCTGTGTCTCTCTCTCTCCGTGTCTCTGTGTCTCTGTATCTCTCTCTCTGTGTCTCTCTCTCTGTGTCTCTCTCTCTCTATGTGTCTCTCTCTCTATGTGTCTCTCTGTGTCTCTCTCTGTGTCTCTCTCTCTGTCTCTCTCTCTCTGTGTCTCTGTGTCTCTCTCTCTGTGTCTCTGTGTGTCTCTCTCTCTGTGTGTCTCTCTCTGTGTGTCTCTCTCTCTCTGTGTGTCTCTCTCTCTCTGTGTGTCTCTCTCTGTGTCTCTGTGTGTCTCTCTCTCTGTGTGTCTCTCTCTCTGTGTCTCTCTCTCTCTCTGTGTCTCTCTCTCTCTTTCTCTGTGTCTCTGTCTCTGTGTGTGTCTCTGTCTCTCTGTCTCTATCTCTTTCTGTCTCTCTCTCTATGTGTGTCTCTCTGTGTCTCTCTCTCTCTCTGTGTCTCTCTCTCTCTCCCCAGTCTGGGCGTTCCTCCCGGCGTTGCATCATGCGAGCCCTCAGTGTGGGCAAACATCCGCTGACAAATTGTCACATCGTGTTCATGTGTGTTGCCTCTCCCGCAGAGTGACAATGGAAAGTCTCCGGAATCAGAGCACAGGCTGGAAACATGGAAGAAATCTCTGACTTACCCAGCATCCTCTTCTGCACGATGTCTTCGTCCCCTCTTTCCCTGCATTCCCCTATCTCTTAAACCTCCTCCCACTGACAAGCCAAGATCTCCATCCTCCTCTTTCACTCATCTCTTCTTTCTTCCTTCTGTCTCTGCTCTGTTTCTTTCTTCTTCTCTGGTGGTGTCTTCTTCCTGCTGCTGTAAACTGCAGACTGTCTGGTGAGAGAAAGAGGGAGGGAGGGAGGGAGTGAGAGAGACAGAGGAGCGGTGGGAAGTGCAAACCAGGACACACACAGCCTCCGTCAGTTTGAATGAATATTGTGCACACTCGGCTCGTCTCTCCTCCCCCCTCTCTGGCTCTCTGCCTCCCTTCCTCTCTCCGTCTACCAGACACCCCTCCTCCACTCTGCCCTCCTTTTCTATCTCCTCCCTCCCTTCAAACATGTTCACACTCTAAGACTGACTGACATTATAGGACTGCATTTACTCCTCCCCCCCCCCCCACACACACACACACTTCTCTCTTTCCTGGACCCAGACAGTTAACCCTTTTTGATCCAGCTGCACATCCTGTCTGTTTGCATTCACTATCATCTTCTTAGTACGTGCTGTTTTCAAGTTAAGGAATCCTGAATTCATTCTTCCTCTTGATCCTTTCTCCTTTTTAATAGTTTTGTGTCCTAGTTTGCAAATGGCTTAAGTTCATAATCCGTACAACCTCTCATTTCCCATGTGATACTTCCAAAACCCAGATGTACCAATGTGTGAATTCAGCCCATGTGAAATGTGTGCGCACTGGATGTTTTCACATGTCTTACAGTTGGTCTGTGAATTAGAGATCACCGTGCTTGGGATGATTCCAGCTGTGAAGCTAAATCAGGACAGGGCCATCAAGTTGGGCCCTCCTCACTCCCTACCCCCAACTTCCTGCACCGTCCTTGGGAAAACACCCATCTTTGAACTTGACCTCCATTTTGATTTAAACGTAACTCTTGAAAGGTTTTGTGACGGACAGACACATATACTAAAAAAAGATATTGTTATATGTCGCAAATGTGATCACATGTGCCTTCATCATGTGAATTGATCGCGTTTTGAATATTGAAAATAGCAAGTTTATCGCATGTGAAATGCTGTTTTACTTATGTGATGTACCCCAAACATTTTACCAAAATAAAGTGTCATCATCATGTCACTATTACATATGAATTGCTGTTTCACCTTTGATCAGCCGGTTTGAATTATATGTGAAATGTATGTTTCACCATGCTATGTCTTACATTTCACTCCTGAATTATCTGAAATACAACATGAGCCCCTAAATGTGTTCAATGTGTGATATAACAATGAAATGGATGATTTCACTTTTCCTGTCTTACATTTTATCTTTGCTTCATAAATTACATCTGCTCATATCATGTGAATTTGTCTCAAGTTAAATGGTTGCATAACCTTGGATAATGTGAAATGTGCTTTACATACATAAAGGAAATGTTCTTTCAGTCTTTTGATCATCTAAATCACGTTTGTTATTACCGTGTGAATTGATCCCATTTTATGTGAAATGCAGTTTCACATGTGTTGTATGTAACATACATATGTGATGTACATAAACATTTCACAAAACTGTGTTTACATTATTATTGTATGTGAAATCTATGTGCTATTATGCTATGTCTTACATTTCTTATAAACATCTGAACACAACATGCGCCTGTATCATGTGAATAAGTTAAGTGTGTTTTACATTCTTAAGGAAATGGATGACTTCACTTGTGATGTTTTACATGTTACATCTGATACCTGGAGGTTTTTCTTACCGTTGCTTGTGTCATGTGAATTCATCTAATGTGAAATATGGTTCAGTCCATACATGTAATATTTAGGTATTTAATTTACTTATTTTATTTCACGTACAATGTACAGATCATTTTAAGTTCTGAACCATTTTATTCACGCTGGGCAAATGGTTTTCTCTCCATGACTTTAAAATATATCTCCATATGTTGGGGGGGGGTTAAATATGACAAAGCACATGTATGTGTGTGAGAAATTTGAAATGTATGTTTTCAAGCAACTCTTTACATATTACATCTGCTTCTATCATGTGAATCTATCTCAAGTGAATGTGGTGCCTCAACTCGGATAAATGTGTTCCACATAGTCGTACTCTTTGGAAATGTTAAAGGAAGGATAAAGGAAAGCCTTTTTTCATGTCCACCATTCTTTTACCCTCCTCCACCTTCTGCAACTTATCCCCCACTCCTCCTCCTTCCTTAGTCACATATTGATTAGGTCGTTGTGTGTGTGTGTGTGTGTGTGTGTGTGTGTGTGTGTGTGTGTGTGTGTGTGTGTGTGTGTGTGTGTGTGTGCATACGAGCCTGGTCCTGCTGTGGTCAATGAGGTCAGCATGGTGGCCAGACAGACATCCCTACCCCCTTCCTTTTTTTTTTTTTTTTCAGACTCCTCCATCACCTCCTTTCCGGGGTTAGTGTGCGTAGTGGATGTTAAGAAGTGTTGAACGACAGCGTCAGCGTACTTCACCAGCTCTCCTTACATCTCACTTGATAGCAGCAGGCAGAAAGTGGATGCCCTCTCTTGCAATGTGAACCAGTGTCACATCACAAGCTTGCTGTGTTCAAGTGCAAGGAACCGAGGTATGTCATATATATATACGTTCCCTTATTTTGTCCAAAAACATCCCGATTTCCATAAAGGATACAAGAGTTTAGATTCCTGTCAGAGAAAATTGCAGGACCTTTAAAGATGAATAGGAGATGTAGGAGATTATTCTCTGAAGATGACCAGGTGATGTCCCTTCCCCTGTCCATTCCAACGTTTTTCAAACGCCACCTGACAGTGAGCGCCCTCGCTGACCCCGCCGGACGACAGACTCTCTGTCTGAGTGGAGGAGGGGGCACGATGGATGGGAGCGCAGGGGTCGATAGAGGTCATAGAGCAAAGATTGAGGGAGATGCACACAGAGGAAGCTTGAAAGGATGCATCACAAGAGGGATGCGACAGAGACAAAGCAGCATGTATTCAGCCGTTTGGACATTTTCACATACTTACTCTGCAAATAGCTGTGGTAACATAGCAAAGCATAAGCTAAATATGAACTTTAGTTTATAATTCCATTGAAGCAGAGGACGTAATCTGAGAAAAATGTTTTATTTTATGTTTAAGACATTAATTATTTATGTTAATGGTATGTTTGACAGCAACGAATAGCTAAGTTGAGGTCATAATGCTTTTTAGGCTGTAAGGTGGGGGTGGAGCAATTGTCCCTGCATCACTTTCTACCCCCTACTTCCAGGGCCCTTATCACACCCATCTTCCATTGCACCATTCATTTTAATCTCAACTGCAAATAAGGAGAGTAAGGTTCAATTTATAAAATCAAGAAAAGCAATAGCCGACAAAAACAATTCACCCTTGCACTTTGTGTGTGTTGATGTTGGTGTATAGTGGCAGTCTTAAAAATGTTCCAAGTTCCTAGGCTACTTAGTTTGCAAGGATATCTACGCTTTGACTGTTCCATACAATTCTGAATCTTTTATGAAGCTAGGCAGGTAAAACACGAAAGAGAGTCTATTCAAAGTAAATTACAGCTCGCAGTAGGTGATTCCATCCAAAGGACATCTTACTACGGTGGCCGACAGGTGCAAACACTTTACACATTTCCAAAATGATGCAAATATAAAAACACAAACGTGCCAAAACAAATGTGAATGATGAAACATCTTCAGCAACTTGATTAAGCATGCGCAGCTTTTACTAAAAGCGTTGCATTAACTAAACGCTGCAAATACAAAATGCTGCAAGAAGCTCAACAGGAAACAAGGACACTAAAAAGTGATGCACATGCAGCTGGGACTGGAGCAACTTAATAACTCGTTATGGGATTTTAGAGTAGGCCAACTGACTGAAACGTGCCTTAAATGTTTTACTGGCTTATTTTTATCCTTCTGATAGTATTGCAGATCTGCTGTAAGCAAGCTAGCTAACGTAGCTAACATACTAATTTGAAATATACTGAAAAAACCCAAATATAAAAAAGGCTAACAGTCCCAACAGTGACAGTTGGCCAACTTTATGATCCTCGAACATCATCAAACACTTCAGTCTCAGCTGTGTGTGTCACTCTCTACTGTCCCCTGGTGTCTGGGTGCAGCATTTTGTTTATGCAGCGCTTTAAGTAAACCCTGCGCATGTTTTGTCAAGTTGGTGAAGATGTTTCTTTACCTGCATGTGTTTTGGCACATTTTTGTTTTTATATTTGGATTATTTTCTCAAATGTCAGTGCATTTCTCGTAATGGAAGTGTTTTGGGCTGCTGTAATGCGTTCGCTCGTGTCGGCCACTATACACTACCGGCTTGATTATTCAAAAGTACGTTTACTTTGTATACCTTAACACTGCAAATGATATGAGTAAACGGCAAAAAAACTAGTTGTGATCCAAGCCTGCAGACTTCTAGCATCCTACTAGCATAGCGTAGCCGTAGTTAAACTCTTTTCAGCCATACACATTGAAAGGTGCATTACGGCACTATCACCAATCATATCACAGCATAGACCACGAATATTAATATATGCAAAACTATACAAAAACAGTAGTATTCATTTAAATGATTTGCAATAGCTATGTAATCTGTCATGGCGATATACATTTTTTTTTTTTTAAACATAAAATATTTATATAATATTCACAAAATATTCTGAGTGTGTTTGTTTTGTGTACAGGAAGGTGGCATATAGTGCAGGTGAACACCATATATTTGTAATAATCAAAGAACCACAGCTGTTGTAATTCATATGGTTAATGTAAGAGGTGCCAACTTATGTAGACAACGTGCTTGACTGTGATGGTCAACTTTTCTTAAAAACAAGTGCTACTCACCTGGAGAATCCAATAGTAGACATGGCTGCCTCATGATCCCTACTGAGCAGAGCTGACAGACTCAGTCTCACAGCACTGTCTGAAGCTCTGAACAACAGATGGCTCTTCAGCCCCATGAGGAAATCTACAGTGGATTTCTAAACACCAATAGTCAGCTCAAGAAGTTGCTTCCTCTGGGGATGCAGGAAGGTGGACAGCGGTTGCTACTTTACCAAAGGAGTGTTCTTCAAGAACATAGTTTTTACAAGAAGAGTAGCAATGGTTCACTTTTAAAAGTACAGCTTCTGATTTACCTTGCAGAATCTTGAAGAAGTTCCCACTGGCACAACACAATTCTGAAGTCGTAGCTCTCAGCTGACTGGGTTCAGTGTTTCCTGCATGACACCGTCCTGTCATCCTAGGAGAAAGATGTGAGCCGCAGCACGAAAGGTGAGCAGGAATAAACTATCCCTAACTATATTTGGGTCATTCCAGAATTGGAGTACATTTAGACATCAAAACTTTTGAAAAATGAACCTTTTATTTTCTACTTAAGAAAAAGTGTTAATTGTTGCAACCTTGACATGCATAGGCTACCTGGTGCCAATAACAGAAAAGGTCATTCATATGCTGGGAAAATACAGTTATACATTTAAAACATTTTCATTGTACCGCAGGGAATGCAACACCTCAAACTGAAACTACCCTGAATATAGTAACAGGGTTGCAAATCAATGCTAATGTTAGCTTTTACATCAGGAATGAATGCTAGCTGCAGAATGTAATGCTACTTTCAAGGCAAGAAAGAAGCATATATTTAACTAAAGATATATTTGAAATGAATTTGTCAAATTTTTATCATATGAGTAACAGGGTTGACTGTTAACACTGTTGGCTGAAAGAATAAGAAAAATATGAAAAATTACAGAGAGAACATATCTTTGGTCGACCTATGGCAGTAGCACATGGCTTGATGATGTCATATCCTGTCATTTGATTTTTTTACTTCCTCTGCCAAGCTTAATAGGTTTCAGTTATTTAGAACAGTTTATGATTTTGCAAATTACTTTGACCATTACAAGAGAAATAATATAATCAACACAATATTAGCAAATAAAGTAAAAAGTGTTATATATAAGTGGTTTATAATCAGCATCCAGTACAAATTCTTTTTTATATAATTGTTATATTTTTGACCTTCTCTTACAACTTTTTTTTTTTTATGTTGTTCGTGTTTTCCCCATCATACACCAAAGCATATTCCTTGCATGTGTAAACCTGGTGTAAACGTACCAGGCAATAATCCTGATTCTGATTAACAGTGCTGGGATCAGAAATGTTTTGCACTAGAGCACCTTCTGGTGGTTAAATTCTGAAACCACACTCTTCAATCCACTGGCTATCACCATAGACAATCCCCCGCAGGCTGGCCCCTGACCTGACTTCCTTCAAGTCACATCATGTGATAGCCCGATGAGCCAGATTAGTGACATCGTGACTCCACTTCGAGCAATAGAACTATTAACAAAGCACTTATATAATAATAAAGGACTGGCTTATCTAAAGCCTGTTGAGTAGCACTTGAAATGTTTTAGCTCTATGAAACCTGATGTAGTTATATGATTTTGTTTTCTTCAAGTTTATATTTTGTTGGTCGAACGCACTTATTGTAAGTCGCTTTGGATAAAAGTGTCAGCTAATGCAATGTAATGAGTCATCTTTGACCCAGTTGAGAGTCCTGCGGGATGTGAATCTACAAAAGTGACATACTTTACCTGAAATTACAAGTTTACATAATTAAGATTAACCAAAAATATAACTTGTCATTACTGCACATATCTAGTTATGTACATATACTCTGTTAGTGTACCAAAATAAAGGTTATTATGCTATTTTATTATAGCCTACTTGGTTCTATGTCACTATATCTGTAATGAAAGCTTTGTTCTTTTCAGATTACGAGATATGATACACATACATGAGCGTAGGCCCTGGTGATAAAAGGATAGTTATGAATCACGATAGACCAGGGGTCGGCAACCATACTTGCCAACAACCTCCGAAATCGGGAGCATTTCAAAATGCAAAATCGTCGGTCATATTCGGTACGAATTACTTAGAGATTGTCGAGGCCGGCTAGGGTGATCGTNGGGGGGGGGGGGTGCTAGTGGATCGCCGGAGCTGTTAGATTCATTAACATGCTTATCTGCTCATCTCTCATCGAAATAATATGCTACAAAGGGGCGAACTGGCCATCTGTGTGTTGAACTTTCCTGTCGGCTCCCAGGCCGTAGTCGAGGAAACAGGGGGGATGACTCTTTGTCGTCTCCCAGGGCAGAAGCAACAAGCTTCAGGTTCAATAACACACTTTAGCTTAAATGACTGGAGAGAGGCGAGCTCTTCTTGGGAGGCCGTTGCATTTATTGAGTTGTTCTTCTGTTTCACAAAATACATGACAGACCTCTGTTTTTCTGCTGCCTCGTTTCACTTCCAGAAACATACACACGCTCGCTCACTCTCGCTCTACCATCCACACACACGCCACACCCCTCTCTCTATCTTAAAGGGACAGCGATCTCATCTCACTTGCATGACCCTAATATCATAACATGTGTGTTCTGGAGAATCACAGAACGGACGATCGTCCTTATTATTATGCCGTTTAAACCAATTATTTAAATGTGTTTGTTGAATTCGGCATCATGCAAGTTGCGCTGACAGGTCCACACAGTGCTTCCCCGCAGCGAGGCTCCCCCCGCCCTCCTGTTGACAGTTCACGAGCGTCGAGTCAAACATGGACCAATAGGCATTGTATGTTANTCCTGCTGATAGTTGACGAGCG